>NC_053025.1:529043427-529204167 GCF_003073215.2 Triticum urartu
CGCAAAAGTCAACATACCAAGTACCCATCACAATCCCTATCTCCCGCATTACATTATTTGCCATTTGCCTCTCGTTTTCCTCTCCCCCACTTCACCCTTGCCGTTTTATTCACCCTCTCTCTCTCTCTATCCTCCCTCTCTTTCTCTATTTGCCTCTTTTTGCCCGTTTGCCTTTTGTTTGCTCGTGTGTTGGATTGCTTGTTGTCGCGATGGCTCAAGATAATACTAAATTGTGTGACTTCACCAATACCAACAACAATGATTTCCTTAGCACTCCGATTGCTCCTCTTACCAATGCTGAATCTTGTGAAATTAATGCTGCTTTGTTGAATCTTATCATGAAAGATCCATTCTCCGGCCTTCCTAGTGAAGATGCCGCTACCCATCTTAATAGCTTTGTTGATTTGTGTGACATGCAAAAGAAGAAAGATGTCGATAATGATATTGTTAAATTGAAGCTATTTCCTTTTTCGCTTAGAGATCGTGCTAAAGCTTGGTTTTCATCTTTGCCTAAAAATAGTATTGATTCATGGAACAAGTGCAAAGATGCTTTTATCTCTAAGTATTTTCCTCCCGCTAAGATCATATCTCTTAGAAACGATATTATGAATTTTAAGCAACTTGATCATGAACATGTTGCACAAGCTTGGGAGAGAATGAAATTAATGATATGTAATTGCCCTACTCATGGTTTAAATTTGTGGATGATTATTCAAAATTTTTATGCCAAATTGAATTTTGCTTCTAGAAATCTTTTGGATTCGGCCGCGGGAGGCACTTTTATGGAAATCACCTTAGGAGAAGCTACTAAACTCCTAGATAATATTATGGTTAATTATTCTCAATGGCATACTGAAAGATCTACTAATAAAAAGGTGCATGCGATAGAAGAAATTAATGTTTTGACTGGAAAGATGGATGAACTTATGAAATTATTTGCTAATGTAACATCCCAAATTTTCAATTTGGAATGTTATACATAGATCATCCATGCATATCATGATTTATTGCATTTCCGTTCCCCAATCCTCGAAATCCTAAGCAACTCAAGGACCCACGGAGAGAGTTGGGGATTTTTCCGGTTTTCATATTTGATTTTTTATCAAATAATGAAACGAGGATTTTGATTTTAATAATTTTACTCTCCGGAAAATATTTCATATTAAATCAAATAAGTGGAGATAATATGACTTCTCCAAAATAATTGAAATATTGGAGGAAAAATATTAAAATCATTTATTGGATTTTATTTGGTTTTATTCGGATTTTATTTGCATTAGAAAAATTGCACGTTTTCAAAATTGCATTTTAGAGCCAAGAAAATGTTCAACTCGTCCTAAATATTTTATTTAGACGGTGAAAATTTGTTTTGGCATTTTAGAGTAAAGATTTTATTTCGGTCCGCGAAGTTTTTTTTAAAAAAAGGGGGGTTCCCGCGCCGACTCGGCCTAAGGCCCAGCCGCGCCAGGCCGCCGCCATATCCCCGCGCGCGAGCGCCGCCGCCGCCGCCGACTCGGACAGAGTCCGAGCCGGACTCAGCCTCCGCCAACGTGCCTTGCCCCCTACTCCAAGTCGCCGCCCCTATATATACGCGCCGCCCCGGCCCCCCACCACCACACCACCGCCGCCGCCGCCGCCGCACCCCGCCCCGAGCCGCGCCGCACCCCGCGCCGCTGCCACCTGGCGCCCGCGCCGCCGCCGCCGCCAGGAGCCGCCGCCGCCTCCCGCCGCAGCCCCGCCACCCCACGTCGCCCCGCCGGAGCCGAGCCAAGGTAGCCGCCGCATTCCCCCGGTTTTCTAAAGAAAAACCGTTCGGTTTTTTTTAGAAACCCTAGTTTTCGTTTTTTTCTAAATAGATCGGTTTTTCTCTGGTTTATTTAATTAGCGAGTGTTCGCTCGTTCGTTCATTTTAAATGAACACGTTCTTCGTTTAGATCCAGATAACGAACGTTCGTTCGTTAATCTGTTCGTCGTTTTTCTTTTTCTCGGATTTATTCCGCAATTTTTCTGATCGTGATTTCTGATCCGATCTTAATTTCTGTTTATCTTTTCGCTCGTTTATCGGAATCAGGCGATTCAAGCGCCTGGAGTTTCGTCTCGAAACCCTCTTTCCGGTTAATCAACTTAAACAAGTTTTTGCTACTGTAATATTTGACTTAAGTTCAGATTAGTAAACGAAGTGGTTTTCTTTCGCCGTTTGACTTTCGTTGCTTCGTTTGATTTGATTCGTTTTGCGCACTGGAGTTCTTAAGTTGAACTTTCTGGTCAACCTCTCTTATTTGAGTTTTTCTTGTGCATCATTGCTTGTTACTTATGTATGTTATTGTTTGCTTGCGATAGAATTCCCGGAGTGCGAAGCGTGTTACTACGAGTCTCTAGGATTCGCGGATCGTCAGCAAGGCAAGTAACACTTTGATCATATCCCATCATTACCCAGTTTTTATGCATTAGTTCCAATCCTCAAACATTGCATGATTAGGATGTCATTAACTTGTGGGTTGGGAACTAGTTGCTGAGGTAGAACCTATTGCCCTGTTATATTCAAACCCTTGGGAGTTACTTCTACGTATTGATTATATTGCTATGCTATGCTCGTAGACATGGTTTGGGTTTGAGTGAAATTCATGATAGATGCGAGATTGTTAATTAAGGGTTCAACTTAAGGTGGCAACTTAATCAAACAACTGGGTGGATTGAGGCACCTGGGGAACCCAGTGTTGTCTGTTTTTTTTTGGAAATCCCGGGGTACCCGTGTGATCTTCCTATGGACCGCCACCCAGGCTCAAAGGGAACTGAGATGATTCATGCTTGAAACTTCCATGTGCAGCCACAAGCTATTATGGGCTCTAGCATAGTTGAGTAGGTTACGTGAATCTCTCGAAGAGGTAGATCAGCAGGTAGTGGGTTTTGTAGGTTTGGTATGGTCTACCCAGAGTAGAGAGTTAACGTTTCTGAAAGACCGTGTCTCGGTCATCCGTTTCTCAAACACCCTGTAGTGTGAGAAATCCAACGGAGGCGATCGAGTCTTGTGGGGAAAAGTGCGCAAACCTCTGTAGAGTGTACAATCTAATCATGGTTAGCCGTGTCCCCGGTTATGGACAATTCTTGAGTATCTAGTACTTGGGTTATCACATGTATCTCACCATGTTTAATTAATATTGTTGGGTTGTTAATCACTTTAATTGGGATTGAGTTGGGGGTACCTTCTCAATGATGTTTCAACCACCATGATAGTAAAATAAAAATCTATTCCTTTGTTGTAGGGAAAAATTGGCTTTTCACAAAACTATAACCATAGAGCTTTCCACCAGCCATATATGCATATAGTGATAGCATTATTCTGTTTCTGCTCTACTGTGTTACATTGCCAGCATATTCCATGTGCTGACCCATTTTCGGGCTGCAACGTATTATGTTGCAGACTCTTCAGACGAGGAGTAAGGTTCGTTAGGTCGTTGCCGTGCAGCTCAGCTATGCCGTTGGAGTTGATGGACTCACCTTATCTTCCAAGCCTTCCGTTGTTATCGCATTAGATGGCCTTAAGCCATATTACTGTAATAAGTTCTCTTTGGAGACATTCGATGTAATAGTGTGTGATTTCTACTCTGTTATAAATCCTTTGAGTACTATGTGTGTCAGCATTACCGATCGAGGGATGACACTGAAGCACAGAGACTTGACCATCTGAGGTCGGGTCGCTACAGCTAATAAGAGTGTTTCTTCTGATCCTAATGATATGCCCTTGTCTACTTTGATTGAGAATAATAATGAATCTATGGATGTGAATTTTGTTGGTAGGAACAATTTTGATAACAACGCGTATAGAGGAAATTTCAATCCTAGGCCTTATCCTAGTAATCCCTCTAATAATTATGGTAATTCTTACAAAAATTATTATGGAAATTATAATAAGATGCCCTCTGATTTTGAATCTAATATTAAAGAATTTATTTCTTTGCAAAAGAATTTTAATGCTATGATTGAAGAAAAATTGCTTAAGATTGATGGTTTGGCTAGGAACGTTGATAGAATTTCCCTTGATGTTGATTCTTTAAAGCTTAGATCTATTCCTCCTAAGCATGATATCAATGATTCTCTCAAAGCCATGAGAATTTCCATTGATGAGTGCAAGGAAAGAACCGCTAGGACACATGCTATGAAAGATGCCTTTATTAAAGCGTGTTCTTCTAGTTCCTATGAAAATAATGATGAAGATCTAAAAGTTATTGATGTGTCCCCTATTAAATCTTTGTTATGCAATATTAATCTTGATAATGATGGGACTGAATATGATCCACCTTTACCTAGAAGGCGTTCTAAAAATTCGGAGTATTTAGATCTTGATGGTGAAATTGATAAAAGTGGGATTAAAAGAAATAAAACCCTAGATGATGCTAAACCCACTATATTGCATTTCAAGGAATTTAATTATGAAAATTTCTATTTAATTGATTGTTTTTCCTTGTTACAATCCGTGCTAAATTCTCCTCATGCTTATAGTCAAAATAAAGCCTTTACTGAACATATCGTTGATGCCTTGATGCAATCTTATGAAGAAAAACTTGAGTTGAAAGTTTCTATCCCTAGGAAACTTTATGATGAATGGGAACCTACTATTAAAATTAAAATTAAAGATTATGAGTTTTATGCTTTGTGTGATTTGGGTGCTAGTGTCTCTACTATTCCCAAAACTTTATGTGATTTGCTAGATTTCCGTGATTTTGATGATTGCTCTCTAAACTTGCATCTTGCGGATTCCACTGTTAAGAAACCTATGGGAAGAATTAATGATGTTCTTATTGTTGCAAATAGGAATTATGTGCATGTAGATTTTATCATTCTTGATATAGATTGCAATCCTTCTTGCCCTATTATTCTTGGTAGACCTTTCCTTAGAACGGTTGGTGCAATTATTGATATGAAGAAAGGGAATATTAGATTTCAATTTCCATTAAAAAAGGGCATGGAACACTTCCCTAGAAATAAAATAAAATTAACATATAAATCTATCATGAGATCCACTTATGAATTGCCTACCAAAGATGGCAATACCTAGATCTATTCTTGCTTGTTATGCCTAGCTAGGGGCGTTAAATGATAGCGCTTGTTGGGAGGCAACCCAATTTTATTTTTATTCCTTGCTTTTTTCTCCTGTTTAGTAATAAATAAATTATTTAGCCTCTGTCTTGGTTGTGTTTTTTGTGCTTAATTAGTGTTTGTGCCAAGTAGAACCGTTGGGAAGACTTGGGGAAAGTCTTGTTGAACTTGCTGTAAAAAACAGAAACTTTAGCGCTCACGAGAACTGCTGTCATTTTTATTTAGAAAGTACTATTTAGTTAATCCTTTTTGAAGATGATTAATAGATAAATTCCTCACGTCCAGCAATTTATTTTAGAATTTTTGGGGTTCCAGATCTTGCGCTATATACAGATTACTACAGACTGTTCTGTTTTTGACAGATTCTGTTTTTCGTGTGTTGTTTGCTTATTTTGATGAATCTATGGCTAGTAAAATAGTTTATGAACCATAGAGAAGTTGGAATACAGTAGGTATAGCACCCATATAAATAAAGAATGAGTTCATTAAAGTACCTTGAAGTGGTCTTTTGTTTCTTTCGCAACGGAGCTCACGAGATTTTCTACTTTATGTTTTGTGTTGTGAAGTTTTCAAGTTTTGGGTAAAGATTTGATGGATTATGGAACAAGGAGTGGAAAGAGCCTAAGATTGAGGATGCCCATGGCACCCCCAAGATAATCTAAGGATACCTAAAAGCCAAATCTTGGGGATGCCCCGGAAGGCATCCCCTCTTTCGTCTACTTCTATCGGTAACTTTACTTGGAGCTATATTTTTATTCACCACATGATATGTGTTTTGCTTGGAGCGTCTTTTATGATTTGAGTATTTGCTTGTTAGTCTACCACAATCATCCTTTCTGTACACACCTTTTGAGAGAGCCATACATAATCTGGAATTTGATAGAATACTCTATGTGCTTCACTTATATCTTTTGAGCTTTATAGTTTTGCTCTAGTGCTTCACTTATATCTTTTAGAGCACGGTGGTGGATTCGTTTTATAGAAACTATTGATCTCTCATTCTTCACTTAGATTATTTTGAGAGTCTTAATAGCATGGTAATTTTCTTAAAATCCTAATATGCTTGGTATGCAAGATTAATAATAAAACTTTCTTATAAGTGTGTTGAATACTAAGAAAAATTTGATGCTTGATGATTGTTTTGAGATATGGAGGTAATAATATCAAAGTCATGCTAGTTGAGTAGTTGTGAAATTGAGAAATACTTGTGTTGAGGTTTGCAAGTCCCGTAGCATGCACGTATGGTAAACGTTATGCAACAAATTTGAAACATGAGGTGTTATTTGATTGTCTTCCTTATGAGTGCCGGTCGGGGACGAGTGATGGTCTTTTACTACCAATCTATCCCCCTAGGAGCATGCGCATAGTACCGAGGTTTTTTATGACTTGTAGATTTTTGCAATAAGTATGTGAGTTCTTTATGACTAATGCTGAGTCCATGGATTATACGCACTCTCACCTTCCATCCTTGCTAGCCTCTTCGGTACTGTGCATTGCCCTTTCTCACATTGAGAGTTGGCGCAAACTTCGCCGGTGCATCCAAACCCCGTGATATGATACGCTCTTTCACACATAAACCTCCTTATATCTTCCTCAAAACAGCCACCATACCTACCTATTATGGCATTTCCATAGCCATTCCGAAATATATTGCCAAGCAACTTTCCATCATTCTGTTCATCATGACACATTCATCATTGTCATATTGCTTAGCATGATCATGTAGTTGACATAGTATTTGTGGCAAAGCCACCGTTCATATTTCCGTCATACATGTCACTCTTGATTCATTGCATATCCCGGTACAACGCCAGAGGCATTCATATAGAGTCATCCTTGTTCTAGTATCGAGTTGTAATCATTGAGTTGTAAATAAATAGAAGTGTGATGATCATCATTATTAGAGCATTGTCCCAAGTGAGGAATAAATAAATAAATAAGAGAAAGGCCAAAAAAAGAGAAGGCCCAAAAAAAGAGAAAGGCCATAAAAAAGAAAAGGCCCAATAAAAAATGATAGAAAAAGAGAGAAGGGACAATGTTACTATCCTTTTACCACACTTGTGCTTCCAAGTAGCACCATGATCTTCATAGTAGAGAGTCTCTCATGTTATCACTTTCATATACTAGTGGGAATTTTTTATTATAGAACTTGGCTTGTATATTCCATCAATGGGCCTCCTCAAGTTCCTTAGGTCTTCGTGAGCAAGCAAGTTGGATGCACACCCACTAGTTTCTTTTGTTGAGCTTTCATACATTTATAGCTCTAGTGCATCCGTTGCATGGCAATCCCTATTCCTTGCATTAACATCAATCGGTGGGCATCTCCATAGCCCATTGATTAGCCTCGTTGATGTGAGACTTCCTCCTTTTTTGTCTTCTCCACATAACCCCACTCATTATATTCTATTCCACCCATAGTGCTATGTCCATGGCTCGCGCTCATATTTTGCGTGAAAGTTTATAGGTTTGAGATTACTAAAGTATGAAACAATTGCTTGTCTTGTCATCGGGGTTGTGCATGATGATAGCATTCTTGTGTGACAAAAATGAAACATGACAAAACGATATGATTTTGTAGGATGAACTTTCTTTGGCCATGTTATTTTGAGAAGACATAATTGCTTAGTTAGTATGCTTGAAGTATTATCATTTTTATGTCAATGAACTTTTGTCTTGAATCTTTCGGATCTGAATATTCATACCACAATTAAGAAGAATTACATTAAAATTATGCCAAGTAGCACTCCGCATAAAAAATTCTTTTTATCATTTACCTACTCGAGGACGAGCAGGAATTAAGCTTGGGGATGCTTGATACGTCTCCAACGTATCTATAATTTTTGATTGCTCCATGCTATATTATCTACTGTTTTGGACATTATTGGGCTTTATTATCCACTTTTATATTATTTTTGGGACTAACCTATTAACCGGAGGCCCAGCCCAGAATTGTCGTTTTTTGCCTGTTTTAGGGTTTCGAAGAAAAGGAATATCAAACGGAGTCCAAACGGAATGGAACCTTCGGGAACGTGATTTTCTGACCGAATACAACTCAAGAGACTTGGACCCTACATCAAGCCAATTAAAAGGAGGCCACGAGGTAGGGGACGCGCTTGCCCCCCCCAGGCACGCCCTCCACCCTCGTGGGCCCCCTGTTGCTCCACCGACGTACTTCTTCCTCCTATATATATCCACGTACCCCCAAATGAACGGGGACGGAGCCAAAAACCTAATTCCACCGCCACAACTTTCTGTATCCACGAGATCCCATCTTGGGGCCTGTTCCGGAGCTCCGCCGAAAGGGGAATCGATCACGGAGGGCTTCTACATCATCATCCAAGCCCCTTCAATGAAGTGTGAGTAGTTTACTTCAGACCTACGGGTCCATAGTTAGTAGCTAGATGGCTTCTTCTCTCTTTTTGGATGTCAATACAATGTTCTCCCCCTCTCTCATGGAGATTTATTCGATGTAATCTTCTCTTTGCGGTGTGTTTGTTGAGATCGATGAATTGTGGGTTTATGATCCAGTCTATCTATGAATAATATTTGAATCTTTTCTGAATTCTTTTACGTATGATTGGTTATCTTTGCAAGTCTCTTCGAATTATTAGTTTGGTTTGGCCTACTAGATTGGTTGTTCTTGCCATGGGAGAAGTGCTTAGCTTTGGGTTCGATCTTGCGGTGTCCTTTCCGAGTGACAGAAGGGGCAGCAAGGCACGTATTGTATTGTTGCCATCGAGGATAACAAGATGGGGGTTTTATCATATTGCATGAAACTATCCCTCTACATCATGTCATCTTACTTAAGGCATTACTCTGTTTTTAACTTAATACTCTTGATGCATGCTGGATAGCGATCGATGAGTGGAGTAATAGTAGTATATGCAGGCAGGAGTCGGTCTACTTGTCTCGGACGTGATGCCTATATACATGATCATACCTAGATATTCTCATAACTATGCTCAATTCTGTCAATTGCTCAACAGTAATTTGTTCACCCGTCGTAGAATACTTATGCTCTTGAGAGAAGCCACTAGTGAAACCTATGGCCCCCGGGTCTCTTTCTCATCATATCAATCTCCATCACTTTATTATTGCTTTGCTTTTACTTTTCCTTTTACTTTGCACTTTGCATCTCTATACCAAAAATACCAAAAATATTATTTATCATCTCTATCATATCTCACTTTCGTAAGTGACCGTGAAGGGATTGGCAACCCCTAAGCGCGTTGGTTGCGTTGAGCTATTGTTTTTGTGTAGGTACGAGGGACTCGCGCGTAGCCTCCTACTCGATTGATACCTTGGTTCTCAAAAACTGAGGGAAATACTTACGCTACTTTGCTACATCATCCTCTCCTCTTTGGGGAAATCCAACGCAGTGCTCAAGAGGTAGCAGTAAACTGACTCCAAAACAGTTCTAATGGCAATTTTTCTCCATTTTGGAATATTTAAGAAAATAGGAAAATAAGAAGCAGACTGGAAAGGACACGAGGCTTCCACGAGGGTGGAGGGCGCGCGCTACCCCCTGGGCGCGCCCCCCTGCCTCGTGGACACCCCGTGTGCTCTTCGGACTCCGTTTTCTTACATGATACTTCTTTTGGTCGGTGAAAATTCATTATATAATCTCCCGAAGGTTTTAACCACCGTATCACGCAAATATCTCATGTCTTTGTTTCGAGCTGTTTCTGTTGCAGATTAGAGCAATATGTCATCCTAAGATTCGGAGGGAGAAAGCTATGTGGCTGATTACCTTGCAGATCATAAGGTCTATGGGGACTTGGAGCATTGTGGTTGGACCACGGAGGAAGAAGAAGACTATGAGCCTAGGGGAAAGGAGGAGACGAGCTCAGATGAAGATGAAGTCTCATTACCTCAACCTGGGGACATGCATGTGGAGTTCAAAAAGTCAAGCCTCCCCAATAGAGCAACGAAACCTAAGATCGAGTTCAGGGCCGGAGCCAGGTTTTGAACATAGGGGGAGGGCGAAGAATACAACGAACATATACTTTTTTCTATAATGACCATGCAAAAAGGAATGCAAGATAATATTTATTTTGTAATAGAAATATGGTTCGTTTTCGATTCTAGCTTTTGTAAATTTTACTTGTGACAAATATTGATCAGTAGTTTGTATATCAACTAATTTCGTTATCATGTATACAAACTAGTATATGTAGATTTCTAATCAACCTGAAATACAAACTCAGATGATAGAATAAGCGCATGCCTAAATTAACAGTACCTTTTTTTAATAAGTCAAGAAATTGCCAGCCCTAACTAATTCCATCTAAATCAACAAGTTGCTCGTCTACTGGAGCCAGATGCGGACCAGTTCATCGATATTGCATAGTATAAATCAAGAATCAAGGAGACTCACCAGGACTATTTTCCCATTGGCGCTTTTCCTGATGCATTGTGCAGATGCCCTGGTCAAACTTCCCGGCGGCTACGCGCAGCAAGCGTGCCATGCGTGTGCGTCGGCGCCTATCGATTCAGGAGAATCCCCTCGATCATGGCCAGTCAGTTTCCAAAACTAGCTGGCCGTTTGTGTCCCTGGTGTGGGCTTGACCTTACATATACATGGGCTTAACTTGCAAAGTTCCTGGGCCAGGGCTTGAGTGCACCGTTGAGGGGGGCAATTAGTCCTAAATCTGTTTGACCTGGCCTAATCTACTTGGCGTGGATTGCTCTATACGTAGGTACGGCGCAGCCGTTGGGGGGGCATGGCCCCCGCTCGTCCCCCCGTAGCTCCGCCCCTGATCGAGTTTATCCCTTTTTGTCTCTTGCAGGAGAACAAACAAGAACTATGCAAAAAGGTTTTAAGCCTTGAGCGGGAGATCGAGGACCTAAGGGAGCAAAATTCTATCCTCAAGCGCAAATTAAGGAAGAAGCCCACATCACCAACTACTCCATCATCACCACCTCCTAAGAAGGAGACATAAACACATGGGTATGGGCACTCCCCTTGGCAACTGCCAAGCTTGGGGGAGTGCCCCGGTATCGTATCACCATCACTTTTATCTATACCGTTTTTCTTAGTTCGATCCTTTTGGTTATATCTTGATCTAGTAGAATAAAGTTTTAGTATGATCAAGTTTTTAGTTTTGCTTTATGATCCTTCTATGTAATCGAGTCCGTGAGCTATATATAATAAAGATTAGTGTTGAGTCAAGAGCTTGATTATTTTTCTATGATCTTGAGGAAATAGAATAAAAGAGAAGAAATAAAAAGAAATAAAGAGACCATGTGGATCTTATGGAGAGTAATGACTTCACATATAAGGAGTACGATGAATAAAAGTTGTTGAGAGTTGACAAATATAGTTTTGGTCAGAGTTGCAATTAATAGGAAGTAATAAAGAAAGAGAGGTTTTCACATATAAATATACTATGTTGGACATCTTTTATGATTGTGAGAACTCATTAAAATATGACATGCTAAAGAGTTGATGTTGGACAAGGAAGACAACATAATGGGTTATGTTTTCTTACATCTGAGATAAATTATATTGTCATGGATCATGAAACATGTTGAGCTTGCCTTTCCCTCTCTTGCTAGCCAATTTCTTTGCACCAAGTAGAGATACTACTTGTGCTTCCAAATATCCTTAAACCTAGTTTTGCCATGAGAGTCCACCATATCTACCTATGGGTTGAGTAAGATCCTTCAAGTAAGTTGTCATCATTGCAAGCAATAAAAATTGCTCTCTAAATATGTATGATTTATTAGTGTGGAGAAAATAAGCTTTATATGATCTTGTGATGTGGAAGAAATAAAAGTGATGGACTGCATAATAAAGGTCCATATCACAAGTGGCAATATAAAGTGACGCTCTTTCGCATTAAGATTTTGTGCATCCAACCATAAAAGCACATGACAACCTCTGCTTCCCTCTGCGAAGGGCCTATCTTTTATTCTTGTCTATTACTTCATGCAAAGAGTCACGGTGATCTTCACCTTTATTTTTTACATTTTATCCTTTGGCAAGCACAATGTGTTGGAAAGATCCAGGTATATATGGCTAATTGGATGTGAGTTCTCATGAACTACTATTGTTGACATTACCCTTGAGATAAAAAATTGGGAGGCAAAACTATAAGCCCCTATATTTCTCTGTGTCCGATTAAAACTTCATAACCATAAATGTTGCGTGGGTGTTAGCAATTGTGAAAGACTAAATGATAGTTGAGTATGTGGACTTGCTAAAAAGCTCTTATATTGATTCTTTCCTATGTTATGATAAATTGCAATTGCTTCAATGACTGAGATTATAGTTTGTTGGTTTTCAATGAAGTTTCTGATTCATACTTGAGTATGTGAATGAATTGTTACTTTAGCATAAGAGATCATATGACACCTCTATCTCTAAACATGTGGACATATTTTTCGATTTCGGCTTTCGCTTGAGGACAAGCGAGGTCTAAGCTTGGGGGAGTTGATACGTCCACTTTGCATCATTCTTTTATATCGATATTTATTGCATTATGGTCTGTTATTACACATTATATCACAATACTTATGCCTATTCTCTCTTATTTTACAAGGTTTACATCAAGAGGGGGAATGTCGGCAGCTGGAATTCTAGGCTGGAAAAGGAGCAAATATTAGAGACCTATTCTGCACATCTCCAAAAGTCCTGAAACTCCACGGGAATTATTTTCAGAATATATAAAAATATTGGGCGAAAGAAGTACCAGAGGGGGGCACCCACCGTCCACGAGGGTGGGGGCGCCCTACCCCCTGGGCGTGCCCCCTGCCTCGTGGGCCCCCTGGTGGCCCTCCGATGCCCATCTTTGGCTATATGGAGTCTTTCGTCGAGGAAAAAATCATAAGCAAGCTCACGGGACGAAACTCCCCCGTCACGAGGCGGAACCTTGGCAGAACCAATCTAGGGCTCCGACGGAGCTGTTCTGCCGGGGAAACTTCCCTCCGGGAGGGAAATCATCACCAACGATCCTCTCATCGGGAGGGGGTCAATCTCCATCAACATCTTCACCAGCACCATATCATCTCAAACCCTAGTTCATCTCTTTCATCCAATCTTTGTATCCAAACCTCAGATTGGTACCTATGGGTTGCTAGTAGTGTTGATTACTCCTTGTAGTTGATGCTAGTTGGTTTACTTGGTGGAAGATCATATGTTCAGATCCATTATGCATATTAATACTCCTCTGATTATGAACATGAATATGCTTTTGTGAGTAGTTACGTTTGTTCCTGAGGACATGGGAGAAGTCTTGCTATAAGTAGTCATGTGAATTTGGTATTCGTTCGATATTTTGATGAGATGTATATTGTCATCCCTCTAGTGGTGTCATGTGAACGTCGACTACATGACACTTCACCATTGTTTGGGCCTAGAGGGAGGCATTGGGAAGTAATAAGTATATGATGGGTTGTTAGAGTGACAGAAGCTTAAGCCCTAGTTTATGTGTTGCTTCATAAGGGGCTGATTTGGATCCATATGTTTCATGATATGGTTAGGTTTACCTTAATACTTCTGTTGTAGTTGCGGATGCTTGCAATAGGGGTTAATCATAAGTGGGATGCTTGTCCAAGTAAGGGTAGTACCCAAGCACCGGTCCACCCACATATCAAATTATCAAAGCACCGAACGCGAATCATATGAGCGGGATGAAAACTAGCTTGACGATAATTCACATGTGTCCTCGGGAGTGCTTTACTTCATATAAGAGTTTGCCCAGGCTTGTCCTTTTCCACAAAAAGGATTGGGCCATCTTGCTGCACCTTATTTACTTGCATTAATTGTTACTCGTTAGAAATTACCTTATCACAAAACTATCTGTTACCGATAATTTCAATGCTTGCAGAGAATACCTTGCTGAAAACCGCTTATCATTTCCATCTGCTCCTCCTTGGGTTCGACACTCTTACTTATCAAAAAGGCTATGATAGATCCCCTACACTTGTGGGTCATCAGATGCAAGGGTGCATATGAATAAATTGTCTTTCAAGTTCAACTATGAGCAAAGATATAGCATCCGCAAAACTACTAGTTCTATGAAGAGTAGACCCTCCCATAGTGGGTAAAGCACCGGCACAAGTAAAGAAACCTTGAATAACTCCTTTTCCAATAATATTACCACTACCGATTCAAAACTTTTTAGTGTGCAAAATAGTAGGTTCTTCATGAGGATAATCAAAAGCATCAACGTTTTCCATGTTATTACCACTATCCTTATCAACGATAACCTCCCCAATTTCAAACATGATGGAAACAAATTGAAAAAGAACGGGCACACAAAAATCAAGAAGAAGAGGCGAACGGAAAAGAGGCGAACAGAAAAGAGGGTGAATAAAATGGCAAGGGTGAAGTGGGGAAGAGGAAAACGAGAGGCAAATGGCTAATAATGTAATGCGAGGGGTAAGAGTTTGTGATGGGTACTTGGTATGTCTTGACTTGTGTGTAGATCTTCCCGACAATGGCGCCAGAAATGGCTTGTTGACGGGAGATCAAATCTTGACTTGACTTGGTGCAACCTCCCCGGCAACGGTGCCATAAATCCTTCTTTCTACCTCTTGAGCATGCGTTGGTTTTCCCTTGAAGAGGAAAGGGTGATGAAGCAAAGTAGCGTAAGTATTTCCCTCAGTTTTTTAGAACCAAGGTATCAATCTAGTAGGAGGTAACATGCAAGTCCCTAGTACCTGCACAAACAAACAAGAACCACGCAACCAAGGCGATAAAGGGGTTGCCAATCCCTTCACGGTGACTTACGAAAGTGAGATCTGACAGAGATAATAAGATAAATATTTTTGGTATTTTTATTGTATAGATTGGAAAATAAAGATCACAAAATAAACAACGAGAGAAATAGCAAGTAGATAGGAAAATAATATAATGGAAAATAGACCCGGGGGCCATAGGTTTCACTAGTGGCTTCTCTCAAGATAGAAAATTCTATGGTGGGTGAACAAATTACTGTCGAGCAATTGATAGAAAAGCGCATAGTTATGAGAATATCTAGGCATGATCATGTATATAGGCATCACGTCCACGACAAGTAGACCGAAACGATTCTGCATCTACTACTATTACTCCACACATCGACCGCTATCCAGCATGCATCTAGAGTATTAAGTTCATAAGAACAAAGTAACGCATTAGGCAAGATGATATGATGTAGAGGGATAAACTCAAGCAATATGACATAAACCACATCTTTTTATCCTCGATGGCAACAATACAATACGTGCCTTGCCGCCCCTGCTGTCACTGGGAAAGGACACCGCAAGATTGAACCCAAAGGTAAGCACTTCTCCCATTGCAAGAAAGATCAATCTAGTAGGTCAAACCAAACTGATAATTCAAAGAGACTTGCAAAGATATTAAATCATGCATAAAAGAATTTAGAGAAGAATCAAATATTTTTCATAGATAATCTTGATCATAAACCCACAATTCATCGGATCTCGACAAACACAACGCAAAAAGAATTACATCAAATAGATCTCCAAGGGAATCGAGGAGAACTTTGTATTGAGATCCAAAGAGAGAGAAGAAGCCATCTAGCTAATAACTATGGACCCGAAGGTCTGCGGTAAACTACTCACACATCATCGGAGAGGCTATGGTGTTGATGTAGAAGCCCTCCGTGATCGATTCCCCCTCCGGCGGAGCGCCGGAAAAGGCCCCAAGATGGGATATCATGGGTACAGAAGGTTGCGGCGGTGGAAATAGGGTTTCGTGGTGCTCTCGGATGTTTTGGGGTATATGAGTATATATAGGCGAAAGAAGTAGATCGGCAGAGCCAGAAGGGGCCCACGAGGGTGGGAGGCGCGCCTACCCCCTGGGCGCGCCCTCCTACCTCGTGGTCGCCTCGTTTCTTCCTTGACGTCCACTCCAAGTCTCCTGGATTGCGTTTGTTCCTAAAATAGCTCTCCCGGAGGTTTCATTCCGTTTGGATTCTGTTTGGTATTCCTTTTCTGCAGAACACTAAAATAGGCAAAAAACAGCAATTTGCACTGGGCCTTTGGTTAGTATGTTAGTCCCAAAAATAATATGAAAGTGCATAACAAAGCCCATTGAACATCCAGAACAGATAATATAATAGCATGGAACAATCAAAAATTATAGATACGTTGGAGACATATCAATCCGCGATCATGTCAAGGAGGGAGACATAGAGATTTGCAAGATACATACTGATCTGAATGTTGCAGACCCGTTGACTAAGCCTCTCTCACGAGCAGAACATGATCAGCACCAAGACTCCATGGGTGTTAGAATCATTACAATGTAATCTAGATTATTGACTCTAGTGCAAGTGGGAGACTGAAGGAAATATGCCCTAGAGGCAATAATAAAGTTGTTATTTATATTTCCTTATATCATGATAAATGTTTATTATTCATGCTAGAATTGTATTAACCAGAAACTTAGTACATGTGTGAATACATAGACAAACATAGTGTCACTAGTATGCCTCTAGTTGACTAGCTCGCTAATCAAAGATGGTTAAGTTTCCTAGCCATAGACATGAGTTGTCATTTGATGAACGGGATCACATCATTAGAGAATGATGTGATTGACTTGACCCATCCGTTAGCTTAGCACTATGATCGTTTAGTTTATTGTTATTGCTTTCTCCATAACTTATACATGTTTCTATGACTATGAGATTATGCAACTCCCGAATACCGGAGGAACACTTAGTGTGCTATCAAACAACACAATGTAACTAGGTGACTATAAAGATGCTCTACAGGTGTCTCCGATGGTGTTTGTTGAGTTGGCGTAGATCGAGATTAGAATTTGTCACTCCGATTGTCGGAGAGGTATCTCTGGGCCCTCTCGGTAATGCACATCACTATAAGCCTTGCAAGCAATGTGACTAATGAGTTACTTGCGGGATGTTGCATTACGGAACGAGTAAAGAGACTTGTCGGTGACGAGATTGAACTAGGTATGATGATACCGACGATCGAATCTCGGGCAAGTAACATACTGATGGCAAAGTGAACAGCGTATGTTGTTATGCGGTTTGACCGATAAAGATCTTTGTAGAATATGTAGGAACCAATATGAGCATCCAGGTTCCGCTATTGGTTATTGATTGGAGATGAGTCTCGGTCATGTCTACATAGTTCTCAAACCCGTAGGGTCCGCACGCTTAACGTTCGATGATGATCGGTATTGTGAGTTTATGTGTTTTGATGTATCAAAGGTAGTTCAGAGTCTCGGATGTGATCACGAACATGACGAGGAGTATCGAAATGGTCGAGACATGAAGATTGATATATTGGAAGGTTATGTTTGGACACCGGAATGGTTTCGGATGAGTTCGGGCATATACCGGAGTACCGGGGGGTTACCGGAACCCCCCGGGGGCTTAATGGGCCTACATGGGCTTTAGTGGAAGAGAGAGGAGGCGGCCAAGAGGTGGGGGCGCGCCCCCCAAGCCCAATCCAAATTGGGAAGGGGGTCGCCCCCCTTTCCTTCTTCTTCTCTCCCCCTTCCTTCCCCCTCCTATTAGGACTAGGAAAGGGGGAAACCTACTCCTAGTAGGAGTAGGAATCCCCCCTTGGGGCGCACCATGTGCGCCGGCCGGCCCCCTCCTACCCTCCTTTATATACGGGGGGAGGGCACGCCATAGACACAAGTTGACAATTGTTTTAGCTGTGTGCGGTGCCCCCCTCCACAGATACATACCTCAGTCATATCGTCGTAGTGCTTGGGCGAAGCCCTACGCCGGTAACTTCATCATCACCGTCAACACACCGTCGTGCTGACGAAACTCTCCCTCGGCCTCAACTTGATCAAGAGTACGAGGGACGTCACCGAGCTGAACGTGTGCAGATCATGGAGGTGTCGTGCGTTCGGTACTTGATCGGTTGGATCGCGAAGACGTTCGACTACATCAACCGCATTTCTTAATGCTTCCGCTTTTGGTCTATGAGGTTACATAGACATGCTCTCCCTCCTTGTTGCTATGCATCCCAAGATAGATCTTGGGTGATCGTAGGAATTTTTTTGAAATACTGTGTTCCCCGACAATATCATGTCACATATTTTGATTGCATGTGATGTTTATGTTTTTATGCATCTTGTTTTGCTTAGTACGACGGTAGCATTATAAGATGATCCCTCACTAAAATTTCAAGGTATAAGTGTTCTCCCTAAGTATGCACCGTTGCGACAGTTTGTCGTGCTGAGACACCACGTGATGATTGGGTGTGATAATCTCTACGTTCACATACAACGGGTGCAAGACGGTTTTGCACATGCGGAATACTCGGGTTACACTTGACGAGCCTAGCATGTACAGACATGGCCTCGGAACACTGGAGACCGAAAGGTCAACGTGAATCATATAGTATATATGATCAACATAGAGATGTTCACCACTGAAAACTACTACATCTCACGTGATGATCGGGCATGGTTTAGTTGATATGGATCATGTGATCATTTAGATGACTCGAGGGATGTCTATCTAAGTGGGAGTTCTTAAGTAATGTGATTAATTGAACCTTAATTTATCATGAACTTAGTCCTGATAGTATTTGCATATCTATTTTATAGATCAATAGCTCGTGTTGTAGCTCCCCTATATGTTTTTGATATGTTCCTAGAGAAAACTAAGTTGAAAGATGATAGTAGCAATGATGCGGACTGGGTCCGTGATATGAGGATTATCCTCATTGTTGCACAAAAGAATTATGTCCTTGATGCACCGCTAGGTGACAGACCTATTGCAGGAGCAAATGCAGACATTATGAACGTTTGACAAGCTCGGTATGATGACTACTTGATAGTTTAGTGCACCATGCTTTACGGCTTAGCAGCGGGACTTCAAAAGCGTTTTGAATGCCACGGAGCATATGAGATGTTCCAAGAGCTGAAATTGGTATTTCAGACTCATGCCCCTGTCGGGAGGTATGAGACCTCTGACAAGTACTTTGCCTACAAGATGGAGGAGAATAGCTCAGCCGGTGATCACGTGATTAGAATGTTTGGGTACTACAATCACTTGAATCAAGTGGGAGTTAATCTTCCAGATAATATAGTGATTGATAGAGTTCTCTAGTCAACATCACCAAGTTACTAGAACTTCGTGATGAACTATAATATGCAAGTGATGACAAAAACGATTCCCAAGCTCTTCGCGATGCTGAAATCGGCAAAGGTAGAAATCAAGAAAGAACATCAAGTGTGGATGATTAACAAGGCCACTAGTTTCGAGTAAAAGGGCAAGGGAAAGAAAGGGAACTTCAAGAAGAATGACAAGCAAGTTGTCACTCCCATGAAGATGCCCAAAGCTAGACCCAAGCCTGAAACTGAGTGCTTCCACTGCAAATGAAATGGTCACTGGAAGCGAAACTGCCCCAAATACGTGGCGGATAAGAAGGATAGCAAAGTGAACAAAGGTATATTTGGTGTACATGTTATTGATGTGTACTTTACTAGTATTCTTAGTAGCCCCTGGGTATTTGATACCGGTTCAGTTGCTGAGATTAGTAGCTCGAAACAGGAGTTACAAAATGAACAGAGACTAGTTGAGGGCGAAGTGATGATGTGTGTTGGAAGAAATTCCAAGGTTGATAAGATCACCATCACATACTCCCTCTACCTTCGGGATTAGTGTTGAACCTAAATAAATATTGTTTGATGTTTGCATTGAGCATGAATATGATTGGATCATGTTTATTGCAATACGATTATTCATTTAAATCAGAGAATAATTGTTGTTTTGTTTACATGAATAAAACCTTCTATGGTCATACACCCAATGTAAATGGTTTATTGAATCTAGATCATAGTAATACACATATTCATAATATTGATGCCAAAAGATGCAAAGTTGATAATGATAGTGTTGGAAATATGCCCTAGAGGCAATAATAAAAGGATTATTATTATATTTCCTTGTTCATGATAATTGTCTTTTATTCATGCTATAATTGTGTTATCCGGAAATCGTAATACATGTGTGAATACATAGACACCAACATGTCCCTAGTAAGCCTCTAGTTGACTAGCTCGTTGATCAACAGATAGTCATGGTTTCCTGACTATGGACATTGGATGTCATTGATAACAAGATCACATCATTAGGAGAATGATGTGATGGACAAGACCCAATCCTAAACATAGCACAAGATCGTATAGTTCGTTTGCTAGAGTTTTCCCAATGTCAAGTATCTTTCCCTTAGACCATGAGACCGTGTAACTCCCGGATACCGTAGGAGTGCTTTGGGTGTACCAAACGTCACAACGTAACTGGGTGACTATAAAGGTATACTACAGGTATCTCCAAAAGTGTCTGTTGGGTTGACACGGATCAAGACTGGGATTTGTCACTCCATATGACGAAGAGGTATCTCTGGGCCCACTCGGTAATGCATCATCATAATGAGCTCAAAGTGACCAAGTGTCTGGTCAAGGGATCATGCATTACGGTAAGAGTAAAGTGACTTGCCGGTAACGAGATTGAACAAGGTATTGGGATACCGACGATTGAATCTCGGGCAAGTAACGTACCGATTGACAAAGGGAATTGTATACGGGGTTGCTTGAATCCTCGACATCGTGGTTCATCCGATGAGATCATCGAGGAGCATGTGGGAGCCAACATGGGTATCCAGATCCCGCTGTTGGTTATTGACCGGAGAGCCGTCTCGGTCATGTCTACATGTCTCCCGAACCCGTAGGGTCTACACACTTAAGGTTCGGTGACGCTAGGGTTGTATGGATATGAGTATGCAGTAACCCGAAAGTTGTTCAGAGTCCCGGATGAGATCCCGGACGTCACGAGGAGTTCCGGAATGGTTTGGAGGTGAAGAATTATATATAGGAAGTGCAGTTTCGGCCATCGGGAGAGTTTCGGGGGTCACCGGTATTGTACCGGGACCACCGGAAGGGTCCCGGGGGTCCACCGGGTGGGGCCACCCATCCCGGAGGGCCCCATGGGCTAAAGTGGGGAGGGGAACCAGCCCATAGTGGGCTGGTGCGCCCCCCTTGGCCCATCCCATGCGCCTAGGGTTGGGAACCCTAGGGTGGGGGGGCGCCCCACCTGGCTTGGGGGGCACTCCACCCCTTGGCCGCCCCCTCCCCCCTAGGAGATCCCATCTCCTAGGGCCGGCGCACCCCCTAGGGGGCCTATATAAAGGGGGGAGGGAGGGGCAGCCGCACCCTTGAGTCTTGGCGCCTCCCTCTCCCCTGCTACACCTCTCCCTCTCACAGAAGAACGGCGAAGCCCTGCTGCGGTGACTGCTGCATCCACCACCACGCCGTCGTGCTACTGGATCTTCATCAACCTCTCCTTCCCCCTTGCTGGATCAAGAAGGAGGAGACGTCACGCTGACCGTACGTGTGTTGAACATGGAGGTGCCGTCCGTTCGGCGCTAGGATCTCCGATGATTTGGATCACGTCGAGTACGACTTCCTCATCCCCGTTCTTTGAACGCTTCCGCGCGTGATCTACAAAGGTATGTAGATGCAATCCGATCACTCGTTGCTAGATGAACTCATAGATGGATCTTGGTGAAACCGTAGGAAAAATTTTGTTTTCTGCAACGTTCCCCAACAGATAGTGCAACATATTTGTGGCACCATTGTTTAGGTCATATTGGTGTAAAGCGCATGAAGAAACTCCATGCGGATGGACTTTTGGAATCACTTGATTATGAATCATTTGATGCTTGCGAACCATACCTCATGGACAAGATGACTAAGACTGTGTTCTCCGGAACAATGGAGCGAGCCACTGACTTATTGGAAATAATACATACCGATGTATGCAGTCCGATGAGTGTTCAGGCTTGTGGCGGGTATCGTTATTTTCTAACCTTCATAGATGATTTGAGCAGATATGGGTATATCTACTTAATGAAAGTCTAAAACATTTGAAAAGTTTAAAGAATTTCAGAGTGAAGTGGAAAATCATCATAACAAGAAAATAAAGTTTCGATGACCTGGTCATGGATGCGAATATTTGAGTTACGAGTTTGGCCTTCATTTAAAACAATGTGGAATAGTTTTACAACTCACGCCACCTAGAACACCATAGTGAAATGGTGTGTCCGAACGTCGTAACCATACTTTATTAGATATGGTGCGATCTATGATGTCTCTTGCCGATTTACCACTATCATTTTGGGGTTATGCATTAGAGACAAGTGCATTCACTTTAAATAGGGCACCGTCTAAATCCGTTGAGATGACATCGTATGAACTATGGTTTGGCAAGAAACCTAAGTTGTCGTTTCTTAAAGTTTGGGGTTGCGATGCTTATGTGAAAAAGGTTTATCCTGATAAGCTCGAACCCAAATCGGAGAAGTGTGTCTTCATAGGATACCCAAAAAGAAACTGTTGGGTACACCTTCTACCACAGATCCGAAGGCAAGATCTTTGTTGCTAAGAATGGATCCTTTCTAGAGAAGTTTCTCTCCAAAGAAGTGAGTGGGAGGAAAGTAGAACTTGATGAGATAATTGTACCTTCTCTTGAATTGGAAAGTATCTCATCATACAAAACCGTTCTCATGATGCCTACACCAACTAGAGAGGAAGCTAATGATAATGATCATGAAACTTCAGATCAAGTTACTACCGAACCTCGTAGGTCAACCAGAGCACGATCCGCACCAGAGTAGGACGGTAATTCAGTTCTGGAAGTCATGTTACTAGACCATGACGAACCTGTGAACTATGAGGAAGCGATGATGAGCCCAGATTCCGATAAATGGCTTGAGGCCATGAAATCTAAGATAGTATCCATGTATGAGAACAAAGCGTGGACTTTGGTGGACTTGCCCGATGATCGGCAAGCCATTGAGAATAAATGGATCTTCAAGAGGAAGATGGACGCTGATGGAAGTGTTACTATCTACAAAGCTCGACTTGTCGCAAAAAGTTTTTCGACAAGTTCAAGGTGTTGACTACGACGAAATTTTCTCACTCGTAGCGATGCTTAAGTCTGACTGAATCATGTTAGCAATTGCCACAGTTTATGAAATTTGGCAAATGGATATCAAAACTGCATTCCTTAATGGATTTCTTAAAGAAGATTTGCATATGATGCAACCAAAAGGTTTTCTCGATCCTAAAGGTGCTAACAAAGTGTGCAAACTCCAGCGATCCATCTATGGACTGGTGCAAGCATCTCAGAGTTGGAATATATGCTTTGATAAGGTGATCAAAGCATATGGTTTTATACATACTTATGGTGAAGCCTGTATTTACAAGAAAGTGAGTGGGAGCTCTGTAGCATTTCTGATAGTATATGTGGATGACATATTGTTGATCAAAATTGATATAGAATTTCTGGATAGCATAAAAGGATACTTGAATAAGAATTTTTCAATAAAAGACCTCGGTAAATCTACTTATGTATTGGGCATCAAGATCTATAGAGATAGATCGAGACGCTTAATAATACTTCCACGAAGCACACACCTTGACAAGATTTTGAAGGAGTTCAAAATGGAACAGTCAAAGAAGGAGTTCTAGCCTGTAGTATAAAGTGTGAAGTTGAGTAAGACTCAAAACTCGACCACGGCAGAAAATAGAAAGAGAATGAAAGTCATTCCCTATGCCTCAGCCATAGGTTCTATAAAGTATGCTATTGTAGGGGAACATAGTAATTTCAAAAAAATTCCTACGCACATGCACAATCATGGTGATGCATAGCAACAAGAGGGGAGAGTGTGTCCACGTACCCTCGTAGACCGAAAGCGGAAGCGTTAGCACAACGTGGTTGATGTATTCGTACGTCTTCATGATCCGACCGATCAAGTACCGAACGCACTGCACCTCCGAGTTCTGCACACGTTCAACTAGATGACGTCCCTCGAACTGCGATCCAGCCGAGCTTTGAGGGAGAGTTCCTTCAGCACGACGGCGTGGTGACGATGTTGATGTTCTACTGTCGCAGGGCTTCGCCTAAGCACCGCTACAATATTATCGAGGTGGACTATGGTGGAGAGGGGCACCGTACACGGCTAAAAGATCCAAGAGATCAATTGTTGTATCTATGGGGTGCCCCTCTCCTCCGTATATAAAGGACGGGAGGAGAGGGCCGGCCAAGGGGAGGAGGCGCGCCAAAGGGGGGAGTCCTACTCCCACCGGGAGTAGGACTCCTCCTTTTCCTATTTGGAGAGAGAGAGGGAAGGAAGAGGAAGGAGGGAGGAAGGAAAGGGGGGCTCCCAATTCGGATTGGGCTTGGGGGGCGCCCCCTCCCTTGCTCCTTTCCCCTCCTTTCCACTAAAGCCCATTAAGGCCCATATACCTCCCAGGGGTTCCGATAACCTCCCGGTGCTCCGGTATTATCCCGATCTCACCCGGAACCATTCCGGTATCCAAATATAGTCGTCCAATATATCGATCTTTATCTCTCGAACATTTCGAGACTCCTCGTCATGTCCATGATCACATCCGGGACTCTAAACTACCTTCGGTAAATCAAAAACCATAAACTCATAATATAACCGTCATCGAACTTTAAGCGTGCGGACCCTACGGGTTCGAGAACTATGTAGACATGACCGAGACACGTCTCCGGTTAATAACCAATAGCGAAACCTGGATGCTCATATTGGCTCCTACATATTCTACGAAGATCTTTATCGGTCAAACCGCATAACAACATACGTTGTTCCTTTTGTCATCGGTATGTTACTTGCTCGAGATTCGATCGTCGGTATCTCAATACCTAGTTCAATCTCGTTACCGGAAAGTCTCTTTACTCGTTCGGTAACACATCATCACGCAACTAACTCATTAGTTGCAATGCTTGCAAGGCTTAAGTGATGTGTATTACCGAATGGGCCCAGAGATACCTCTCCGACAATCGGAGTGACAAATCCTAATCTCGAAATACGCCAACCCAACAAGTACCTTCGGAGACACCTATAGAGCACCTTTATAATCACCCAGTTATGTTGTGACGTTTAGTAGCACACAAAGTGTTCCTCCGGTAAACGGGAGTTGCATAATCTCATAGTCATAGGAACATGTATAAGTCATAAAGAAAGCAATAGCAACAAACTAAACTAGTGCTAAGCTAATGGAATGGGTCAAGTCAATCACATCATTCTCCTAATGATGTGACCCCGTTAATCAAATGACAACTCTTTGTATATGGCTAGGAAACATAACCATCTTTGATTAACGAGCTAGTCAAGTAGAGGCATACTAGTGACGCTCTGTTTGTCTATGTATTCACACATGTATCATGTTTCTGGTTAATACAATTCTAGCATGAATAATAAACATTTATCATGATATAAGGAAATAAATAATAACTTTATTATTGCCTCTAGGGCATATTTCCTTCAGCTATGTTATGTACCAGACCTATTGTGCACCTTCCCGTGAGTTTAGCAAGGGGGTACGATAGTGATACAGGAGTGGATCACTGGACAGCGATCAAAGTTATCCTTAGTTACCTAAGAGGACTAAGGAAATATTTCTCGGTTATGGAGGTGATAAAGAGTTCATCGTAAAGAGTTACATCAATGCAAGATTTTACACCGATCCAGATGACTCTGAGTCTCAATCTGGATACATATTGAATGTGGGAGCAATTAGCTAGAGTAGCTCCATGCAGAGCATTGTAGACATAGAAATTTGCGAAATACATAAGGATCTGAATGTGGCAGACCTGTTGACTAAATTTCTCTCACAAGCAAAACATGATCACACCTTAGTACTCTTTGGTGTTAATCACATAGCGATGTGAACTAGATTATTGACTCTAGTAAACCCTTTGGGTGTTGGTCACATGGCGATGTGAACTATGGGTGTTAATCACATAAAGATGTGAACTATTAGTGTTAAATCACATGGCGATGTGAACTAGATTATTGACTCTAGTGCAAGTGGGAGACTCAAGGAAATATGCCCTACAGGCAATAATAAAGTTGTTATTTTATATTTCCTTATATCATGATAAATGTTTATTATTCATGCTAGAATTGTATTAATCGGAAACTTGATACATGTGTGGATACATAGACAAAACACCATGTCCCTAGTAAGCCTCTACTAAACTAGCTCGTTAATCAAAGATGGTTAAGTTTCCTAACCATGGGCATGTGTTGTCATTTGATGAACGTGATCACATCATTAGGAGAATGATGTGATGGACAAGAACCATCCGTTAGCTTAGCATATTGATCGTTCAGTTTTATTGCTATTGCTTTCTTCATGTCATATACATATTCCTTTGACTATGAGATTATGCAAGTCCCGAATACCGGAGGAATACCTTGTGTGCTATCAAACGTCACAATGTAACTAGGTGATTATAAAGATGCTCTACAGGTATCTCCAAAGGTGTTTGTTGGGTTGGCATAGATCGAGATTACGATTTGTCACTCTGAGTATAGGAGAGGTATCTCTAGGCCCTCTCGGTAATGGACATCATAATAAGCCTTGCAAGCAATGTGACTAATGAGTTAGTTACGGGATGATGCATTACAGAACGAGTAAAGAGACTTGCCAGTAACGAGATTGAACTAGGTATGAAGATACCGACGATCGAATCTCGGGCAAGTAACATACCGATAGACAAAGGGAATTACGTATGTTGTCATAAGGCTCGACCGATAAAGATCTTCGTAGAATATGTAGGAGCCAATATGGGCATCCAGGTCCCTCTATTGGTTATTGATCAGAGAGGTGTCTTGGTCATGTCTACATAGTTCTCGAACCCATAGGGTCCGCACGCTTAACGTTCGTTGACGATATAGTACTATATGAGTTATGTATGTTGGTGACGGAATGTTGTTTGGAGTCTCGGATGAGATCACGGACATGAAGAGGAGCTCTGAAATGGTCCGGAGGTAAAGATTGATATATATGATGATATGGTTCGGCCAAGGGGTGAAGCCCACGGGGCTTTAGGTCGGTGCAAAAGGAGTTTTGCGGAGGCCAGGGGCCAAACGCCGGAGACCCTGGTGTCTGGACCTGGGCGAGAAGCCGAGGCCCATGGCGTCTGGGCCAGACGCCAAGGACCGTGGCGTGTAGTCCTGGAAGTCCGAGAAGGACTCTTCCTTGCGGGCAAAACCGACTTTGAGGAGTCTTTTACTCCAAGTTTCGACCCCAGGGCTCAACATATAAATAGAGGGGCAGGGCTAGCACCTGGAACACATCAAGAAACACCAAGTCGTGTGTCGGCAACCCCGTCCCTCTAGTTTATCCTCCATCATAGTTTCCGTTGTGCTTGGCGAAGCCCTGCGGAGATTGTTCTTCACCAACACCGTCACCACACTGTCGTGCTGCTGGAACTCATCTACTACTTCGCCCTTCTTGCTGGATCAAGAAGGCGAGGAAGTTATCGAGCTGAACGTGTACTGAACACGGAGGTGCCGTACTTTCGGTACTTGATCGGGACGGGTCGTGAAGGTGTACGACTACATCAACCGCGTTGATAAACGCTTCTGCTTTACGATCTTCAAGGGTATGAAGATGCTCTCCCCCTCTCGTTGCTATGCATCTCCTAGATAGATCTTGCATGAGCGTAGGAAATTTTTTGAAATTGCATGCAACGTTCCCCTATAGGGAGGAGGAGGCCGACCCTAGGGGGCGCTCCATGGGGGGAAACCGAATAGGACTCCAAGTCCTATTCGGCCCCCTTCCTTTCTTACAGAGGGGAAGAGAAGAAGGGAGAGGGAGGAGGAGAAGGAAAGGGGAGGGCGCCCCCTCCCCTAGTCCAATTCGGACTCCCCATGGGAGGGGGCGCGACCACCCCTTGTGGGCCGCCTCTTCTCTCCCCTATGGCCCATGTAGGCCCATTACTTCCCCGGGGGGTTCCGGTAACCCCTCGGTGCTCCGAAAAATACTCGAACCATTCTAAAACCATTTCGGTGTCCCAATACCATCTTCCAATATATCAATCTTTACCTCTTGACCATTTCAAGACTCCTCGTCATGTCTGTGATCTCATTCGGGACTCCGAACAATCTTCGGTCACCAAAACACATAACTCATAATACAAATCGTCATCGAACGTTAAGCGTGCAGACCCTACGGGTTCAAGAACTATGTAGACATGACCGAGACACATCTGCGGTCAATAACCAATAGCGGAACATGGATGCTCATATTGGTTCCTACATATTCTACGAAGATCTTTATCGGTCAAACCACAATGACAACATACGTAATTCCCTTTGTCATCGGTATGTTACTTGCCCGAGATTCGATCGTCGGTATCCTCATACCTAGTTCAATCTCGTTATTGGCAAGTCTCTTTACTCGTTTACGTAATGCATCATCCCGCAACTAACTCATTAGTCACATTACTTGCAAGGCTTATCATGATGTGCATTACCGAGAGGGCCCAGAGATACCTCTCCGATATTCGGAGTGATAAATCCTAATCTCGATCTATGCCAACCCAATAAATACCTTCGGAGACACATGTAGAGCATCTTTATAATAACCCAGTTACGTTGTGATGTTTGATATCACACAAGGTGTTCCTCCGATATTCAGGAGTTGCACAATCTCATAGTCAAAGGAATATGTATAAGTCGTGAATAAAGCAATAGCAATAAAACTTAACGATCATTATGCTAAGCTAACGGATGGGTCTTGTCAATCACATCATTCTCCTAATAATGTGATCCCGTTCATCAAATGACAACACATGTCTATGGTCAGGAAACTTAACCATCTTTGATTAACGAGCTAGTCAAGTAGAGGTATACTAGGGACACTTTGTTTTGTCTATGTATTCACACATTTATCAAGTTTTCGGTTAATACAATTCTAGCATGAATAATAAACATTTATCGTGATATAAGGAAATATAAATAACAACTTTATTATTGCCTCTAGGGCATATTTCGTTCACTTGCTAGATCGAGAAGGCGAGGACGTCATCGAGCTGAACGTGTATTGAACACGGAGGTGCCGTACGTTTGGTTCTTGATCGGGACGGATCATGAAGGTGTACGACTACATCAACCGCGTTGATAAACGCTTCCGCTTAGCGATCTACAAGGGTATGTAGATGCTCTCCCCCTCTCGTAGCTATGCATCTCCATGGATAGATCTTGCATGTGCGTAGAAATATTTTTGTTTTCCATGCAACGTTCCCCAACAGGGGCCCCACCACGGCTTAGGATCCTCGCCATGACAGTGGGCCTCCTCCTGAAGGAGACCTCTTACTTGTACTATTAAGACATGTATTAGTACAAAAGTTGGGCAACAAGCCATGTAACCATACCCCTCATTTACCTATATCAGGGGAGGTAAGGGCCTCCCAAGGAGGCATCCAACAAATCTAATCTCTCAAACAAGACCAACACATCAATACAATAAGACATGCATGATGTAGAGTATTACCTTATCATGAGGGCATGAACCTGGGTAAAATCCGTGTTTTGTGTATACCCTATTCTGATCCTCTATGCATGCTCCGCCCCATGAGTAACACTATGTAGGAATTTATCGGTTTCTGCACCGACAAATAATTAGTTTCCTCCGAATCTCCCATTGAATTGATGGTTCTCTCGAATGTTGTTTTTGGGTTTGGGAAGCGGTGCATGCGTCGTCTCAGGTTATTCAGACATGATGGGCAATTCACGTGAATGGTCCATGGTCAGCCCTTGGGGATCGGGACGATGTTCCCCCGGTTGTTTTTCCGATGCTGACGATGTTGTCAAATCTTTTCCCCCCCTTGGGTGACTCCTTGACTCGATAGAACACTCCTTGGTGGTTCATTCCTCCTCTTTGTGACAACAACGTTATCTCCTCGTCGTTGCGAACCTTGCCGATGTTTTATACCGAAGATGGCTCGATTTTGAATCTTGGATCTACTCAAAGCTTCTATGATGGCTTGTTCTAGAGGGCATTGGTCCATCCGGACCTTAGCACGAGAACTTCCCGTCGCGGTGGCGCATGTTTGGCTCATGCTAGAGGTTGAGTTTGTTTGGCTCTCTGAAGTCACGGCTGTAATTTTTTTGCTTTCTTTGATGTTATATATCATTGAATACCTTTAATACAAAATAGACATAGGGCCTTATTTGCAGAAAAAAAACAATTACTACCCTTGTTCCTAGGATATTTTAGCGTATCAAATTTGAGGGCAATCCAAGAAATCACATCTCTCAAAGTTGAACCGGAAATGATTAAGTTTCTTACAATAGTGATGGCCCCAGTTTAAGAAAGTCTTCACACGATCCCTCAGAAAAAAACGCCTTCACACGACAATAAAAAGACAACACACGCCTATATTATGCAAGGTAATGATGATTCAAGAGTGCACATTACAAAGTCCCACTGTACACCTTCCGTCTGCTACCAATAACAGTACAAATTCCAGTTCAAAATGACAATACAAATGAAGATGTTTAGGCCGCCGTAGACAGGCCAAACACTTCTTATTTCACGTACACAATTCAAACTGCAATGCAGGGAGGCTTTCCAAATTTCCAGTGCAGATGTTTTATAGACGACTCCACGCGGCTCACTGCCACATTCAGGTAGATTTCTTGCTCTCCTGCAGGCGCTCGAACAGGCTGCCATCGAAGGCGCCCCTCACGATTTCTCGCTGCAAAAAGCCTTCTTTATCCTTTGCCACTTTGTGCAGCAGCTTCCATTCGAGGTTGGCTGCGGCCCTGCGTGGAGAAGATCATTGACATTGAGTGACAAAGTATTCAGAAATTACTTTCCGAAGGACAGATAGGCTCGGAATGGAACATACTTGGAATGAAATTATCAGAGCATATTATATTCCAGTCTAGTCTTGTGTACTGATTAGGTATGCCTGTCTAGAGTAACTCAAAAATAAGTGAAGAACATGATTGCCAGTTCGGTGCTGCACTTACCAGCCCAGGAAATCATACATATTGCGGTTGTGTTTAAGCATGGCCTTAATCTCATCTTCTGACAAAGCATTTGGCCGAGTTTTGCCAAACTTGCTGAATATAGCATCGAATTTCGCTGGTTCAAACCTACACGCACAGTAAGAAAAACTGGTTAGAAAATTCATTTCCGGAAGTGATCTTTTTTTTTTTTGAGGAACATTTCCGGAAGTGATCTTTTTACAGAAGGACGGGCATAGGTGCGTTTTGCAAACATACCTCCCTTCTGTGTCATACGTCTCAGAGTCGCTCCCGTGCTTGCCCCTGTGGATGTTCTTTATATGGATCGACAGCAGAGGGGAAGGCATCCATCCCTGCGTCCAAAGAAACAGAGGATAAATTCGTATGTGCCTTTGGAAAAGTGAGATATTCTTGTCACTTGCAAAAGAGAGTGACGTGATATTCAGATAAAAGGAAAACTACTCCCTCCGTAAAGAAATATAAGCACGTCTAGATCACACTCTTTACAGTGGGATTACAAATGATAACACGACATTTTTACCGGTTGAGTAGGATAAGTGAGGACGAGGTGGAGGAGTATGGATGTTCCGAAGGCTGAAGGGGACCCGAGCCCGATTGCTCGGAGGCCTGAAATAATTAACACAAAAAAAGGTCTTACTCCAGCTGCAGAGGCAACCATGACTGGAGAAGAAAATGTGTCTACTACTTTAATTGAAAGGCAAATCAAATCTCTTTTGCGAATGGCGAATCTAATCTCGTTTGGTGGATCGGGATTAAACAAATCGTGATTCTGACGGCTTGCCCAACACGGGTGCCACGAGACCGACACAGAATCGGCAAGGACAGCGAGATGCGCGCGTACTTTGGAAGGTCTCCCATGGGTAGATGACCCCGTCGCCGTTGCGGTCGAAGAAGGCGGCGTGCTGCTGGAGCACGCTCATGCCCTTGCTGTCCCGACCCTTGCTGCCCTCCGGGTGGCTCGGGTCAACCGCCGACATTGCTCTGGCCAGATCTGCACAAAACAAACGGGAGCTCAGCTCAGAGAAAAGAGAACAGCAGAGTTTATGGAGGAAACGTAGATTGCACTTGTTCTGGTGGCTAATTCATTGAAGGTGAGGCTGAGAGTACACAAAATTAATACAACATGGTCCTGGCGACGAAACGCCTCATCAGAGAACGAAACGCGGCCGAGTTTATTACTCCCTAGAATGTTAGAATACGGTTCTTGGATCAGAGAGACGACGACGGTACGGCTTGCTTGACTAGTCTAAGCTTTCATGGTAGTAGCAAATGGAGTGACAGTACCAGAGTGCAGAGGCGTCGATCATGGAGGACGACAGTCTAGCTATGTTGTTAACACCTGCTGGAAATCTATCCCTTCCTCCGTATCTAATGGAAATGCTATTGCCGGGTGGAGCACTCATGCGCCCGCGCAGCGACCGGAGAAGCGGGAAGCGCCGTCGCGCGAAGCTGCTAACGGCCAGCCGCTCCGACGGCCCCCTCGCTAGCCAAACCGACGAGAAGGAACGGGGGAGAAGCATTGGATCTCGGATTTGGAACAGCGGGAGCAAGGCGAACGGAGAAGGAATAGATACGTACATGGCTTGGCGAGCTGCTCCTGGAGGTCGGGGTTGAGCCTCCGCTCGCCGGTGACGGCCGCCTGGGGCGCCTCGGTGGCCAGCGACGGATCGGACGACGACATGGCGGCGGTTACTCGCGACGAGCCGAGCTTGCAGGATCTGCAGATCGAACAAGCAAATGAATCTGTGAACTGTGGGTTACTGTGAGCCCGTGAGTGAACCGGAACCCCAGGAGAAGGGAGCTCCGTCCGGAGCAGTGCTGCAGAGAGAGAGAGGGAATCCAACACTGCTGGCTCAGCGGCACAAGACGCGACGCACTCACTCAAAAAAAGAAACATTCGATGAGGAGGAGGATTACCTTTGGAGAAAGGCCGGGTGACGGGAGCGCAGAGCCGGGGGCCTCGCGGCAGTTGGTGGTGGTACGAGCAGTGCTACGGTCGACATGGGAAGAAGGCCCGCGCGCTCTTTATAAACGCTCGTGCGGAACGTTCGTAACCACGACGCTGGCCAATATAATACTACTACCACTGCCTCTTGCACCGACCATGAAGCAAACTGGAAGACCGAAACAGTGCGCACGAGGTAGGGCTACTGTGAGCAAAGCGATTCTGTTGAGACGAACTCGTACTACGGTACTAGGGCTAACGGTAGTGGAGGAGCAGTCCGAGTGTGTCAGTGTGTGAGCGTTACTTTAATATTTCCTCATATCCATATTACTTACAGCAAGCCAACGGGCGACCCAAACGGACGACGATTTTGTTCGTTTTTTATTCGTTTAGGTTCGCTCGGCGGACACAAACGTCCGGCGCTATGTTTCGGTCGACGCGAGCATCCAACGTTGGCCCGACCCATTTCGTTGGCGCGTCATAAAAAATATTACGAGCAGTTTGAAAATAAATATATGCATTTAATTAAACATAAAAGCCGGCCACGAAGACCGGCGAAAGTCCACATTACATTAATGAAAACACTAAAAACAAGACGACACGCTGCCCTAGGCGTCCTCGGCGGCGGCGTCTGCGTCGGGACCGGTGAGGTCGAACAATGTCGGCGCAGGGCCGGCCCAGGGGAACGTCGTGTTCCAGACAGCGGCGATGTCAGGTTTTGCCGCCGCCGCCTCGGCCTGGCGCGCCTCCTCGTCGGCCTTGCGCTCGAGCATCTGCAGACACTCGCCCTCCCGGCGCTCCTCGGCCAGCCGAACGCGGTGGTGCCCCGAGCCAGATCGGCGGAGCGCTGACCCACTCGCGCACTACTCTGGTCCAGGAGTAGCGCTTGCGGTAGGCCGACTCCTCCGGCTCGGCATTGGGCGGGGACGACGGGGCCACCAGCGACACGACGCAGTCGCCCGCCGCGGAGAGGGCCATGGCCTTCGCCATGGCAGCCTCGAAAGCCGCCTCGTCCGCCTCCCTCCACCACCCCTCCTCTTCGCTCTCCTTGCTGGCCGCCTGGTCCTCGTCGCAGACGACGAGCGCGGGGCGGCGGCAGGCTGTGGTCGATGTCACGGACGCCGCGTCGCCTCGCCTCCTCGTGCTCGAAGGCGAACCATCGAGCCCAGTTGGGCGAGTTGGCGCGCTGCTCCGACGTCAGCAACGCGCGCCGGCGCCGCACCTCCTCCGCATGGGCCCTCGCCGTCTGCGGCGCCGCCGGCACTGGGATCCTCTCCGGATCAGAATGCCAGTCATGCGGCAGCGTCACGTCCGGATACGGCAGAGGCACGCGGTGGTGCCAGTGCCACTCAGCTTGGTGCAACGGCACGTTGATGCGCTGCCTCTGCCGGGGAGCGCTCCGGCGCGGGGAGGTGGGGAGGAAGGGGAATGACGGGCAGGGGCTTTGCCCTTGCGGCTGCTGCCGATGCCGGAGAAGAAACCCATGCTGGCGGTGGCTAGGGTTGTCGCCGGCGTGGGGGCAGGGGTGGCCAGAAGGGGACGTGGGGCGAGTGGTAAGTGGATGAGGACGGCCCCGCCGCACGCCCCGCTTAAAAAAGGACGACCGCCGTCGCTGACGCGTGGGCCCAAGGCGGGCGGTCGTCATAAATTATGTTGACCGTGGCGGTTGGGTGGCCGCCAGGTGGGGACGCGGCGGAAGGCGAGGAGACGCGCGGCGCGTCCGCGCCGACGCATTCCAGGCGTAATTTTGGGCCGAAAATGGGTCGGCGCGAACGCCGGGCAGACATGATTTAAGTTTGAGTCAGCACGTTGGGCCGCCATTTTTGTCCGTGTCGATCTAAACAGACACGGGCGGACGAAATGGGTCGTCCCATTGAAGTTGCTCTTAACATTGAAACGTATGTACTTAAATACTTCCTCCGCCTTATAGTGTAGTGTAATAATGTAAGGACATTTTTTGATACTGTACTAATGTCAAAAAAATTACATTATAAGACGATGCGAGTATTTTTAACGTTCCATACATCTGTTTAAATGTTCTACATTATGAAAAGGAGGAAGTGTATGTGTATTTCAAGTTAGATACATTCATTTGAGCAATAACACATGTAAATCGAAGGGAGCAAGGTTTAAGGGTTTAAGTTGTGTGGACGTGCATCGTCAACGTCTTTCTGTATTTGCGTCGTGCGCCGATCGACGCTATTAACCGAAGCTAGGTGTTCTGATAATGCGGCAGACCGCGCGCCGTCGAGGCGTGTAACATGTTCCAGCTCGACTCGATCACGTTTGAACTGATCTCGAAACTGAAAACAGACGAATATGCAAACCATGGCGACCCACGGGGTGGAAGATCACCGAACGTAGACAGTAATGCTACGTGCTCAGCTAGATCGGATAAAACGGCGACAGACCGCGTGGTATGCGTGATGATCACGTGTTTCTCTTTCTTGGAAGATGCGTACTTGCACGCACAAATGATACGGCGGTGATGCCACCGTCGATCCCAACGCTCGGAAGTAGGAGCCCATCCATGCCACACACACACCGATCATGGTCAATGGCGTGTGTGCGTGCATCGGTGCGTGTACGTACTTTGCCATGCGAATTGATAAATCCGGCACGTAGTACCATCCAGACCGATGGAGAGAGAGGCCATGACCAACCCGGACAGCTACAAAGAAAAAGAGGAAAGGAGTAGGCGAAAACACTGAGCATCTCCAACAGCTTAAAAAGAAAACATCCCAATAAACACTTTTCAACCACAAGTTCGACGGGCTACAATGGGTGTCTTACATGTTTGAGTCCTCCAAACGGGCCTCCAGGATCGTCAAAGCAACGGTTCAGACGAGCCATGCGCGCAGTAGGAACGGCAAACGGGAAAAGGATGCAGTCTACAATAATGCTGGTGGCCTGGCATATATGGCTGGAGAGGAATGCAAGAACCTTCAGAGATCGCTAGCGTCAGAGTGCTGAAATCCTTGCAACAATCAGGCAAGACATGGATTCCTGGAGGTTTGCCGGAGCCAAATGCCTGGAAACACCACTTGGTGACCCAGGCTGATCTCTGTTCAATTTTTAGGCAAATGGCGACCCCTCTAGCGGCGCCAACTCTGTAACCCCCACCATAATCACTTGATCATGAATTTTTTTCCGCATGCTCCCTGCTTAATCAATGAAAAGCCAGCAGTGCTGGATCTTTTAAAAAAAACATGTTTGAGTCCAAGAATGTGTGCGCTAGTGGTATTTAGAGACACCGATGTAGTAGATGGATGGCATCCAGTAGGATCATGACAACTCGGCGGTGGCGGCGGCGTGTGCTTCTATCTCATTCCCCCTCTGTCCCCTTCCTCTCGCCAGATCGCCTCTGCAACGGCATTGCTACCAAATTACCTTGTGATTGAGAGAGATAGTTGCATGTAGCTATCATTGTTCACATGCTTAGTATTTTTTTCAATACTAAATCTGGCTTTGAGGTCCCACTTGTCAATGGGAGGTTGTTCTCTCTCTGGTGGTGGCTAGGTGGATTCGCGCAGCAATTGAGCGACGGGCGATGACGAGTGGGCGAGTGGCAACGGCGGTTGGCGATGCAGTGGCCTCCAGCGGTAGCACGGTGGCCTTCGACGACGACACACAGACGTGGTATTATTAGAAATACCAAAAATTCTTATTTTATTGGGAAAAAAAGAAGGAGCTAATTATTGGGACGTCTTAATAATTTATCGGATAATGAGAGTCCGTCGAAATGAAGGGGCTAATTGTCGAGAGTGAACAGGTTGATTATGGGCCAAAAATTTCCATTTCAATGGGAGTTTTTGGGAGTGAAGGGTATTTTGATCAGCATCCCTTTCCCAAATAAATTATGCAATATTCCTACATCTATGAACGACTACGAAAAGGCTACGTAAACCTTCCTTCCCTAATTCTCTGCCCTTTCCCTCCGGATTTTCAGTGGGGGTGGGCCCCGCCTCCCCTTAACACCAATCAAAATCTGCCAACTGCCTAATTACGTAACATTATGTTAACTTCTTTTGTAAGTGTAGCATTACTCTAAATTACGTATGTGAATAGTTGAGACTGAAAAATGTGCTCCAACCGACTCTCAGATATCACATTGGCAAGTGGGACCTTAAAACCATATTTTGTATTGGGAAGAGATTATTTGGGCTCTCACCTCTCGAAAAGCACCTCCCTTGCAAACCGTGGATAAATTATTTTGACCGACGGGAAAGCCATTATTGTTTTTTTTAAGGCTGAGGAGGCGATGGAGTGCACATTTGAAAACACTCCAACGTCTCGCTGGACCGTGCGACTGCATGCAGCGGAGACAGCACGGAATGCGTCATGGTGCTCTGTGCACACGTGGTGGTTAGTGGAATGAACCGGAAGCACCCGAGTGGCGCCACCGTGTGGAGATTTTGAGATCCAATACTGCCTTCGCTCGACAAATAAGAATAAAAATCAGCCAAAAAAGAGTCCCAATCTTCGAGTGTTTTCCGAGATGCTTGCGAGTGTGAAATACTACCACTTGCAGCGGGCTTGTACCGGCAAACTTTGCATGTCATTAACGGAATATTATACTGGTCTCGAATCGGTTGCAGGAAGCATCATCCAAGAAATTACATAAGATAACATCCATGCATCCTGCATGGGTTGACAGCTCAACTCCACGCGGGCATCGAAGACTACGGTGACAGACGGCGGAAGCCGCAGAAATGATGAACTGAAGAATGCGTATGCTGAAAAATAAATGAGGCTGTGTTTGATAGCGAAGTAATAAAAAACTAAAGTATTGAAAACTACAGTCATTTAACAAGTAGGTACAAAATACCACAATTTTGACATTACAAAGAATTTTGAAGTATTGAGAATACCGTGGACCTGTTTGGGAAAAGCTTGTATACGCTGCAGTTCCAAACACGCTCATTGCTAGCTAGCTAGAAGTGGCAAGCTGATGAAAAACGGACATGCACAAGCTCGATGTTACACTGATAAAAAGGAGCTGGTTGTCGACTATCACACATGTCATCACGTGCAGCAAGGACATGATCAGTAGTCCAGCATACATAGAAAAAACAAAATCAAATGCCCCCACACCTTTGCTAGACGAGGATCTGGAAATGTAGGGAACACAGATTGGGATGAGATGACTTCAATAGGGAAAATCGAAAGCAGCGGCAATCGGAAGTAGCAAGCATGAAGATGCAATGAAGACAGTGTACTAACCATTTTCCTCCCCTTTGTTTTTTTTTATTTGTTCATGGACGCCGACCAAGAGGACAGGCGGTGGTGATGGACTGATGGGTTGAGGGTGAGTCCAAGATAACACTCGTTCTTTCATCTTCTCTGTTTTTTAAAAAGAGGTTGGATGTTCTTTTTTATATGCAGAGAAATACCATGATTTTGAAAAAACTGTGGTATCAATATTACAGTTTTTTGTTCTCATCAAACAACTTACAATAATTAAAACCATGGTATTCCTGAAAACTAAAGTATTCGTAAAATACATAGAAAATACTTTGCTATTAAACTGGGCCTTAGCTGAGGATAATTCGATCAACTGCCTGTCCCAGCGGGAGCATGGTGGGCATGCTGCCAATGAACTCCTGAAAACGACCGCGACCTAGATGCCACTAGATGGAAGACATGGATTGGCTCCTCGATCGTGCCGTCGTGTGCTCTTGGCACTTGAGGTGAGGTCGAGGCGTGGTTGATTGACCCGTTCTGGCAAGCTTCATGCACCGTGCAACCACAAAGGAGAGACAATCGAGTGGGTATTGACCATCGTCACCCTACCTCAAAGTCAGAAGAAAAAAAATACCGACCAGCAACACCTCTCTTTTTCTGAGGGGTCCAACCGCCAGCACCCGAAAACAGGTTCCGGCGAATCCTGCCGTACGTGGCCCGTGCTTCGGGATGGGCCACCAGCTCTCTGGCTCGTACCTTTTTCTTTTCTTATATACTGCTGGGCTGCTGCAAGGAGGCCCGCTTGCTCGGTTGTGTCGGTACAGTGGCCCACTGGTCTACTCCTTAGCTTATACTCCATTCGTTTTTATCTACCCTCTCGCTTAGGGTTTTCGTCTCTGGCGGCGATCTCATCGCCGCCTAGATTATCTTCCTTCTACCGCCGGCCGATCCCGTCGCTGACGTCTCTCCTCTCCGGCTTGAGGCAGAAAGACGGATCGGCGTCTCTCAGGTGGTTTCTCGGCTGCTGCGGGTGAAACCCTAGATGGCGACACCGGCAGGATCTTCTTCGACGGGTTGGATGGGGGAGAACCTGGATGAGATGCTGCAACACCTGGACCTCCAGGACGACGAGCTAGACGATGTGGTTGTTGGGGCAGAGGAGGTGAAGAAGTTTGAAGCAGATGCAAGATGGCTGGCGATTGGGAAGGTCAATACGACACGCATCTTCAGTTCTTCGGCGATGTTCGAGACTCTGAAGTCGGTCTGGGGATTAGCTCATGTACCAAAGTACAGGGAAGCGGGGGAGAACCTTTTTATTTTTCAGATGTTTTGCTTAGGGGATTGGAAGAAGGTGGTGCATGGAGGCCCATGGCTGTTCAGGGGTATGGGCATGCTGATTGAAGACTATGATGGCAAGAAGGATCCAACACCTTTCGAGTTTGACGGCTTATATGTTTGGGCTCAGATCCACAATATCTCAGAATTGTATCGAAAAGCAGAAGTGGTGGATCAGCTAGCTCGCCGCATTGGTCGAGTAAAGGAAATCCAACTTGCGCCTCGCCTCTTTTATGAGGGGGATTACGTTAGGGTTCGTGCAAGAGTGCTGGTGAATAAGCCCCTCACAAGGGTGACGCCTCTGAATGTAGAGGGCGAAGGAAGACGCCGCCTCCTTGTTAAGTACGAGAAAATCCCCTACTTCTGTAAAGTTTGTGGGTTCATGGGCCACAATCATGAGGAATGTGGTGATGGGGTCTGGGAAGAGAAGCACAAGCAATGGGGAAGCTGGATGCTTGCTCAGAGGAGAGATACAGCTCCAGAACAGCAGAGTGACCGAGCCTCACGCGGGGTTCGCACCGGAGGGCGGGGAAGAGGAAGAGCAGGCAGAGGTTCGACCTACCGCCAGAGAACACCTCCACGCAAGCGTTCATCCGAAGAGACCGGACTAGAGACGGGAATGGAAGACGGAGAAGTTACAAGTTCTCTGAAGCAGGGGCTGAGGGAGAATGAGGCCCACGATACACCTACAGCACGCAAGAATCTTAACCCTGTACTCAGTTTGGAGAAGGTGGTCAATCCACCTGCTGTTGACGGCCTGGAGCGAACCAGTGGGAGCGGCATGGCCGTCGGGGCTGCTCTGGACGTCCCACCACTGCCTCTACCCTACGCCTCACCCCGGGACGCAAAGAAAGCGATGAAGGCAGGGTCACCTTTGAAGAACGATAAGGAGAAGATGGCATTATTGGCGGGCTCCAGCTCGGAGCACCGCCAGGCCCAATGAAAATCCTAAGTTGGAATTGTCGTGGGATAGGCGATCCCGCGACAGTTCAAGAACTCCGCGATCTTGTGGAGCTTAGTTCGCCTTCTATTCTTTGTTTAGTCGAAACTCAATTACAGAAGAGTCGTGTTGAAGGTCTTCGCTTTTCGTTAGGGTTTGATTTCAGTTTTGGTGTTGGTAGCAATGGTAGGAGTGGTGGTCTTTGTATCTTTTGGAAGAATTCGGTGGATGTTGCAATAAAAAACTTTTCAGAGTATCATGTCAATGCATGGGTGCAAGAACAGGGGAAAGAACAGTGGCGTTTATCTTGTTTCTATGGAGAAGCAACGAGGAGTCTCCGTTATAAAACTTGGAATAAAATGATGAGATTGAGAGGGGAGAGCACCCTCCCCTGGTTATGTATTGGTGACTTCAACGAGATACTGAGACCTGAGGAGCAACATGGTCCCAATGCTCGTGATAGTGCTCAGATAGAGGCTTTCAGAGAGGCCGTTGGTGTTTGTGGACTTGCCGATTTGGGCTATCGTGGCTTGGACTGGACATGGGAGAAGAAGGTGGCTGGTGGTCAATTTTGTCGAGTACGCTTGGATCGAGCCTTGGGATCGGCCTGCTGGTCGACGCTCTTTCCTTTCGCTTCTCTTGAACACTTAACTGCGGCAAAATCCGATCGTTGTCCCATATTGTTAGAGATGGAGCTGGTAGCGACAAGTGTTCGGGCCAACCAAAAACAATTCCGGTACGAGTGCATGTGGGAAAGGGAACCTAGCTTTGGAGATATCTTGGCCGAGGGGTGGAACGATGCGGGCAGGGCCCAAACTGTATCGGGACTGTCTGCAAAACTTGCCAGCGTTGCCGGTGTGCTACAAAGATGGGGCCGAAACAAGTTTGGTGCAGTTCGTGCGGAACTGCGCTCCCTGCGCCTTTGGCTGGGCGAGCTGCGCGCACTTCAGGATCGTGTAGGTCCTTCGGCGGAGGGGGAAAGCATTGAAGCTCGAATGGTTGAACTCTACCTCCGAGAAGAAATCATGTGGCGCCAAAGAGCTAGGGTCCAGTGGCTAGCCGAAGGTGACAATAACACAAAGTTTTTTCACCGAAAGGCGAGTGCCCGCAAAGTGCGTAACCGCATCTCTGAGCTTTAGCGAGTTGATGGAACAGTTTGCAAGGATGAGCAAGAGATGGCGAATATGGCATCCATTTTCTATGGAAATCTGTATGCATCCGAAAACACAGTGGGCATTGAAGTGGTTTTATCCCATATACCACCACGAGTTGATGAGGCCATGAACAACTCGCTGGATGCTCAGTATACGAAATCAGAGGTAAAAACTGCATTGTTTCAGATGTTCCCGACAAAAGCACCAGGACCGGACGGCTTCCCTGCACACTTTTTCCAGCGGCATTGGGATCTATGCGGTGACGAGGTAACTGATATGGTGTTGCGAGTTCTTAAAGGAGAAGATTCCCCGGAGGAGATCAACAAAACGTTCATAGTTTTAATTCCTAAGATTGCAAGTCGAAAAAATTTAGGACAGTTTCGACCAATTAGCCTCTGCAATGTGATCTTCAAGATCGCATCCAAGGTTTTGGCTAACCGGCTCAAGCTTATTCTCCCCGACATCATATCTGAGGAGCAGTCAGCATTTGTGCCAGGACGCCTTATTACTCATAACTTTATCTCGGCCTATGAGTGCTTGCACTACATGAAAACAAGGAAGTTAAAAAGTAACAGATTCTGCGCTTTGAAACTTGACATGATGAAAGCTTATGATAGAATTGAATGGAATTATCTGGAGAAGGTCATGCTAAAACTTGGGATCAGTCCGCGTTTCACTGAGATTGTAATGAGGTGTGTTATATCAGTATCCTTCTCTGTTATTTTCAACAGAGGGAAGCAGGAGGAGTTCATACCTTCGCGAGGCCTCAGGCAGGGTGATCCGATATCCCCCTACCTCTTTCTGCTAGTGGCGGAGGGATTATCTTGTTTATTGAAATCTTCTAACCCAGCTGAGGGTGTCCGTGGTATTACGGTGGCAACATGAGCTCCTGAGGTAAACCATTTACTTTTTGCAGATGATAGTCTCTTATTTTTCAATGCTACGCCTGTGATGGCAGCCAGAGTTGATGCTCTCCTGCAACTTTACTGCGGCGCTTCTGGCCAGCGCATAAATAAGGAGAAGTCCTCAATCTTCTTTAGTAAAGGCTGTGCCGAGTCTCTGAGACAAGTAATCAAAGAATCCTTGCAAGTTCAGAATGAGCAGCTATCCGATCGATATCTTGGACTACCTGCTGATGTGGGGAGAGCCAAGGAAGGGTCCTTTAAATATCTGAAGGATAGGATTTGGAAGCATGTGCAGGGTTGGATGGAAAAGGCCCTATCTGCAGGGGGTAAGGAGGTACTTATCAAATCCGTTGCTCAAGCTATCCCCACTTACTCTATGGCTTGCTTCAAATTGCCACGGGGTTTATGTCAGCATATTAACGGTATTTTGAGGAAGTTTTGGTGGGGTTCTAAGAATGGCGAGAGGAAAACAGCATGGGTGTCATGGGAAGCTATGTCACGGCCTAAGTCCATGGGGGGGATGGGCTTCAGAGATATCGAGCTCTTCATCCTGGCTTTGCTGGCCCGACAAGCACGGAGGCTCCTTACCGAGCCAAACACTCTTAGTGCCCGGATTTTGAAGGCTGTTTACTTCCCTGCGTCCACAATCCTTGAGGCAGAGGTGGGAAAGAATCCATCTCAAGTGTGGCGATCCATTATTGAAGGCCGAGATGATACGTCTTCGTCGTATCTATAATTTTTTATTGTTCCATGCCAATATTATTCAACTTTCATATACTTTTTGGCAACTTTTTATATTATTTTTGGGACTAACATATTGATCCAGTGCCCAGTGCCAGTTCCTATCTGTTGCATGTTTTTGGTTTCGCAGAATATCCATATCAAACGGAGTCCAAACGGGATAAAAACGGACGGAGCTTATTTTTGGAAAATATGGAAAATTTGGAAGGAAAATCAACGCGACCCAGTGCCCGAGGTGGTCACGAGGCAGGGGGGTGCGCCTGCCCCCCTGGGCGCACCCCCTACCCTCGTGAGCCCACCATAAGGCAGTTGACGCTCTTCTTTTGCCGCAAGAAAGCTAATATTCGGAAAAAAATCACGACGAAGGTTTCAGGCCAATCAGAGCTATGGATCTCCATATATATACGAAACGGTGAAACAGAGCCAGAAGAGAATGCAGAACCAGAGAGAGACAGAGAGATAGATCTAATCTCGGAGGGGCTCTCGCCCCTCCCACGCCATGGAAGCCAAGGACCAGAGGGGAAACCCTTCTCCCATCTAGGGAGGAGGTCAAGGAAGAAGAAGAAGGAGGGGGGCTCTCTCCCCCTCGCTTCCGGTGGCGCCGGAGTGCCACCGGGGGCCATCATCATCACCGTCATCTTCACCAACAACTTCACCACCATCATCACCAACTCTTCCCCCCTCTATGCAGCGGTGTAACCTCTCTCTTACCCGCTGTAATCTCTACTTAAACATGGTGCTTGATACGTCTCCAACGTATCTATAATTTTTGATTGCTCCATGCTATATTATCTACTGTTTTGGGCAATATTGGGCTTTATTATCCACTTTTATATTATTTTTGGGACTAACCTATTAACCGAAGGCCCAGCCCAGATTTGCTGTTTTATGCCTATTTCAGTGTTTTGAAGAAGAGGAATATCAGACGGAGTCGAAACGGAACGAAATCAACTAGAGAAGTTATTTTTGGAAGGAAACACACCTGATGGACTTGGACCCCACGTCAGAAGATACGGGAGCTGCCCACGAGGGTGGGGGGCGCGCCCACCCCCCTAGGGCGCGCCCCCTGCCTCGTGGGGCCCCCGTGGCTCCCCTGACGTGCTTCTTCTGCCTATATAACTCCATATACCCTAAAACTTCCAGAATGCACAATAGATTGGGAGTTCCGCCGCCAGAAGCCTCCGTAGCCACCAAAAGTCAATCGGGACCCTGTTCCGGCACCCTGCCGGAGGGGGGAACCCTCACCTGTGGCCATCTTCATCATCCCCGTGCTCTCCATGACGAGGAGGGAGTAGTTCTCCCTCGGGGCCGAGGGTATGTACCAGTAGCTATGTGCTTGATCTCTCTCTCTCTCTCTCGTGTTGTTGATTTGGCACGATCTTGATGTATCGCAAGCTTTGCTATTATAGTTGGATCTTATGTTTCTCCTCCCCCTCTTCTCTCTTGTAATGAATTGAGTTTCCCCTTTGAAGTAATCTTATTGGATTGAGTCTTTAAAGATTTGAGAACACTTGATGTATGTCTTGCCGTGGATATCTGTGGTGACAATGGGATACCACGTGCCACTTGATGTATGTTGAGGTGATCAACTTGCGGGTTTCGTGACATTGGGAACCTATGCATAGGGGTTGGCACACGTTTTCGTCGTGATTCTCCGGTAGAAACTTTGGGGTACTCCTTGAGGTCCTTTGTGTTGGTTGAATAGATGAATCTGAGATTGTGTGATGCATATCGTATAATCATACCCACGGATACTTGAGGTGACATTGGAGTATCTAGGTGACATTAGGGTTTTGGTTGATTTGTGTCTTCAGGTGTTATTCTAGTACGAATTCTAGGGCTGTTTGTGACACTTATAGGAATAGCCCAACGGATTGATTGGAAATAATAACTTTGAGGTGGTTTCGTACCCTACCATAATATCTTCGTTCGTTCTCTGCTATTAGTGACTTTGGAGTGACTCTTTGTTGCATGTCGAGGGATAGTTATGTGATCCAATTATGTTAGTATTGTTGAGGGAACTTACGCTAGCGAAAGTATGAACCCTAGGCCTTGTTTCCTATCATTGCAATACCATTTATGCTCACTTTTATCACTTGCTACCTTGCTGTTTTTATTATTTCAGATTACAAAACTATTATCTACTATCCATATACCACTTGTATCACCATCTCTTCACCGAACTAGTGCACCTATACAATTTACCATTGTATTGGGTGTGTTGGGGACACAAGAGACTCTTTGTTATTTGGTTGCAGGGTTGCTTGAGAGAGACCATCTTCATCCTATGCTTCCTACGGATTGATAAACCTTAGGTCATCCACTTGAGGGAAATTTGCTAGTTTACTACAAACCTCTGCACTTGGAGGCCCAACAACGTCTACAAGAAGAAGGTTGTGTAGTAGACATCAAGCTCTTTTCTGGCGCCGTTGCCAGGGAGGTTAGCGCTTGAAGGTATATCTTTAGATCTTGCAATCGAGTGTTTTAGTTTCTTGTTTTATCACTAGTTTAGTTTATAAAAGAAAACTATAAAAATGGAATTGAGTTTGTCTCATACGCTTCACCTTTTTAATATCTTTCGTGAGTATGATGGAAAGGATAATTGTGCTCAAGTGATAGAAGAAGAAATCTATAAAATGTTTGGCACTAAATATTTGGATGATGAGCATGATTGCAATGTTGTTAGTATGAATTCCTTGAATATCCATGATGCTAATGATATGCAAAGCCACAAGCTTGGGGAAGCTATGTTTGATGAAGATGATATTTTTTGTCCCCCAAGTTTTGTTGAGTAAATTTATTATGATGAAATCATGCCTCCTATTTATGATGATTATATTGATGAAAGTGGATTTGGAGAGTTCATGACTTTATTTTGTGATGAATCCACTATTCCGGAAGAGGTTCCAATTGATTAGGAGAACAATTTTGCTATCTATGATGATTATTGTGATGACTTGTATGCTATAAAGAATAATTATATCCATGAAACTTGTCATCATGATTTTATTTTTCAATTGGATTATGCCTCACATGATAATTATTTTGTTGAGTTTGCTCCCACTATTATTCATGAGAAGAATTTTGCTTATGTGGAGAGTGATAAAATTTCTATGCTTATGCATCATGAAAAAACTGCTTTAGGTGCTGGTTATATTGTTGAATTCATTCATGATGCTACTGAAAATTATTATGAGGGAGGAACATATGCTTGTAGGAATTGCAATAATATCAAGTTTCCTCTCTATGTGCTTAAAATCTTGAAGTTATGCTTATTTTGCTTTCCTATGCTAGTTGATTATTGTTCCCATAAATTGTTTGCTCACAAAATCCCTATGCATGGGAAGTGGGTTAGGCTTAAATGTGCTAGTCATATTCTTCATGATGCTCTCTTTATGTTTCAATTCTTATCTTTTATGTGAGCATCGTTGAAATCATCATGCCTAGCTAGGGGCGTTAAACGATAGCACTTGTTGGGAGGCAACCCAACTTTATTTTTGTTCCTGTTTAGTAATAAATAATTCATCTAGCCTCTGTTTAGATGTGGTTTTATGTGTTTAATTAGTGTTTGTGCCAAGTAGAACCTTTGGGAAGACTTGGGGAAAGTCTTGTTGATCATGCTGTCAAAAACAGAAACTTTAGCGCTCACGAGAATTGCTGCCATTTTTATTTGAAGAGTGATATTTAGTTAATTCTTTTTTCAGATGATTAATAGATAAATTGCTCAGGTCCAGAAATTTATTTGAGAATTTTATGAGTTCCAGAAGTATACGTTTGATCCAGATTACTACAGAATGTTCTGTTTTTGACAGATTCTGTTTTTCGTGTGTTGTTTGCTTATTTTGATGAATCTATGGCTAGTAAAATAGTTTATAAACCACAGATGTGACGCCCTCGATTCAATCGTACACTAATCATACACGCAAATGTGTACGATCAAGATCAAGGACTCACTGGAAGATATCACAACACAACTCTAGACACAAATTAAAATAATACAAGCTTTATATTACAAACCAGGGGCCTCGAGGGCTCGAATACATAAACTCGAAAACACAAGAGTCAGCGGAAGCAAAAATATCTGAGTACATACATGAGTTAAAAAAATTTGCCTTAAGAAGGCTAGCACAAAAGCAACAATGATCGAAAAGGCAAGGCCTCCTGCCTTGGAGCCTCCCAACTACTCCTAGTCGTCGACGGTCTTCACGTAGTAGTAGGCATCCTCCGGGCAGTAGTAGTCATCGGTGGCGTCGTCTGGCACCTGGGATCCATCTTCTGGTCGCAACAATCGGGTATGGGGGAAAAGAAGTAGCAAAGAAACTGTGAGTACTCATCCAAAGTACTCGCAAGACTTACATCAGATCTAAACTAAGTATGCATCTGTATCAAAGGAATGGGTTGTATCTGTGGACTAAACTGCAGAATGCCAGAAGGGGAGGGGAAAGGCCTAGCCTATCGAAGACTAGCATCTTCAAGCATCTTCAAGCATATAGAAGAGTACAGATCAACATAATGTAAAGTAGTAGTATTATCAACCTCGGCCAGAGATCCTTTCTCGACTCCCTGCGAGAAAGCAATCCCAGAGCCATACTATCCATTCATCAAATCCATTTCTCATATCCATCTATTTCTCATCACAAGTATTCAGTTCTAGTTGTATCGATCGGGATACAACTCCAAGTGTCCGTTACCGTAGGACAGGCTATCGATAGATGTTTTCTTCCCTGCAGGGGTGCACCAACTTACCCACCACGCTCGATTAACTCCGGTCGGACACACTTTCCTTGGTCATGCCCGGCCTCGGCCAAACAATACGCCGCAACCCGACCTAGGCTTAATAGAGAGGCCAGCATGCCGGACTAAACCTATGCCCCCAAGGGTCATGGGCCATCTCCCGGGAACTCCTGCACGTTGCGTGGGCGGCGGGTGAGCAGACCTAGCTACCTCCTTCAACAAGGCAGGAGCTTACGCAGTCCAACTCGGCACGTGCCGCTCGGTCGCTGACGTCTATTAAGCTTCGGCTGATGTATACGACGCAGAACGCCCATACTATGCCCACGTGATGGTTAGTGCTATCAGGCCAGAGGCCCCTCAGATCAAATATCCAAATCGTAGTGGATTAGAAGCATGCGGTAACGAGCATAGACTCACGATCGATGTGACCTCGTCGCCCCGTCTCGAGTACTTGCGGCAAGGGTTAAGAATGCCCGGCCACGCCTCGTAAGTATCTCGCGGGCACCTTCCAGGTCAACCCGACTCCACATCACTCGCTATTAAGCTCGCGCGGGTACCCCTCAGGGCCGACCCGTCTTTAGTAACATGGCTCAGTGCAAAGTCATAGTAACCATAGTAACTGTGTGTGTAATACCAAGGGGAAAACCCGAGGAATCACCCCTCCACTCGATGTTATCATCAAGGTGAACGTAAGAGGATCCACCCTCGAGGTTCACACTTGAGGGGTTGCATGACAGAGCCGTAACGGAAGTGGTTAAGGAGGAAATCACCCTCGATGACTACGATCGTATAGCTACACTACAGAGGTCTCATCCGGAGTGATGTAAGAGGTTCCACCCTCGGCACTCGATGGTAGCTCTGCAGAGTCGTATAACTAGGGGGGTGATGTGAAGTGTCGGGGCCTGGACGTCAATCGTGTTGATCGAGTCATCAAACATAAAGCGAGGCAACTGGGACAAGGTGGGGGTCACTGATGGATCACTAACCATCCTATACTAAGCAGTTTAGGATAAGCAGGTAAGGTATGAAAGCAGGTAACAACAACAGGCAATGCATCAGAGTAGGACCATACAGAAAGCAGTAGCAGTTCTAATGCAAGCATGAGAGGGAAAGAAATGGGCGATATCGGAATGCTCAAGGAGGGTTTGCTTGCCTGGTTGCTCTGTTGAAAAGGAAGAAGGGTCGTCGTCGACGTAGTCGATCACAGGGGCAACATCGGTCTCAGGGTCTACCAGAGAGAAGAGGGGGAAGAAACAGTAAATATAAAGCAAACATAGCACCACAAAGCATAACATGGCAATAAGATGTGTTGGGTGTGACCTAACGTATGGCTACACAATAAAGGTGAAGGGGGAATTCAACCGGGAATGTATTCCCGGTTCTGGACCTGTGTCAGATAGATGACCGAAGGGGGAATGTTCCAGATTCAGATAGTTTTGTGGCATCTGACAGGTAAACGGACCACGTATCCGGATTTGTTGGATTTTTCTGAGCAACTTTCATGTAGAAAACATTTTCATCCGAGATACAAATTAATTCCTACGAATTTCCGAAGTTTAAACAATATTCTGAAATTATTATTAAAACTAAAAAAGGGGGTTATTGCATCAGCATGACGTCATCATGACGTCAGCAATCAACAGAGTTGACCAAAGTCAACCCTGACGTGTGGGACCGTTCTGTCATAGACTATCAACTAATTAACAGTTTTAATCAACTAATCAAGTTAATTAGGTTAATTAATAGGATTAATTAAGTTAATTAATTAATTAATTTTAATAAGAATAATTATTATATATATTTTTAAAACTTTTTTTAAAAGGGGCCGGTGGGGCCTACTGGGAAGTGGCCCATAGGCCTTAGCGGGGCGTGGGCGAAGCGGGGCGCGGGCGCCCGTCAGGGCTGACCCACGGAGCGTAGATCGCTCGGGCGTGGAGGGGCGAGGCCGTGCCCCGGCGAGGCGCCGGCGGCCAGGGTTAACAGGTCGTGCGGGAGGCCGAGGGAAGCATGTGGCGCATGTGGGGAGGCCACGCAGCGGGGTCTCAAGGCCCGGCTCCTCCAGCAGCGACGGGAGTTGGCCGGCGACCACAGCGGGAAGCAGGCGGGGCTGGGCTCGGCGGGGACCGCGTCTGCGGGCGAAGACGCGGGGAGTGGCGGGGCGGCCAGGGCGAGTGAGCGAGGGCGCGGCGACGAGTGCCAGCGCGGGCGTGTGGGCGCGCGCAGGGGGGCGGGGCTCCGACCATGGCTGTCAGCGGCGGCGGCGCTAGCAAGCAATGACGAGTGCAGACGACACAGATGGTTGTGCGGGACGTGGCGGCAGAAGCTGTGGCCATTGTCGGTAGCTGCGGCAGCAGAGCAAGAAAGCAGCAGCAGGCGAGGGGGACAACGCGAGCGGAGGCGCGGCCACGGGCGGGACGCCGCGCGGGCGAGTGCCCGATGAGGCAGGGGAAAAAAGGGGCGGCGGTGACGGCTAACGACGAGTGCAGGCGCGGGCGAGCGCGCACACGGTAGCGGAGCCACGCACATGCGCGCGGGCAGGGGCGCACCGGGCGCAGCGGTCGTGGCCAAAGGCCGGTGAGCATGGCCAGGGGCGCGACGGGCGTAGCTACGGGTGGTGCACAACGACGGGAGCAAAGGAGAAGGTGGGAAAACGAACGGCGAAGCTCACCGGGCCCTGTAGGTGTGCACAAGTGGGCTCGAGGAGGAGTCGGGAAGGCGTCGGAGCGGCCGGAGACGAGTCGGAGAGGCGGGTCGACGTAGGTCGACGGTGGTGTTGTCGCGATGCCGAGGACAAGACGGTCGTGGGCGGCGCAGGGGAAGCTCCCCGGCATCGATCTCGGGGTGGGGGTCGACGAAGCGAAGCACGGCGGTCCCCGGGGACACGACCACGCGACACAGGGAGGCCGGTGGCCGCGACGGTGGTGCGGCGAGGGTGAGGGATCTGGAGGAGGGAGGCGAGCGTGAGGGAGAGAGAGGATGAGAGGGAGTGGGTGGGGAGGAGCAAGTGGGAGAGGTGGCAGGGGAGAGGCCGAGGCGTCGGCCTTATCCTCTCACTCGACGCCGACGAGGTGGTCTGGCGGAACCCGCGCCCTGTAGCGGTCAGGGACCGAGGAACAGGAAGGAGCAGGGGAAGCGACCAGGGTGGGGCTTAGTGGGCTGGCTGGGCCGACCGGGTGGGTCTGGTGGCCAAGCGGCCCAGGGTGAGGAGGGAGGTTTCTTTTCTTTTATTATTTTCTATTTCTTTTTGTTTGCAATTTGTTTGGCTGCCAAAACATTTGTGAAAAATGTCCAACCAGGCCAAATAATTATGATGCATTATACTTCATTGCTACAAAAGAGTTTGGGAGCAACATAATCTCATTTGAATTTTGCATTGCACTAAAAGAGTCAAAAGGGGTTGTTGGCTCGGTTTAAGGAGATGTTAGAGTCATCTAGGGACTTTAGATGATGTTGATCCCCTGAACATAATTCACAATGGATTATTTCCAAAATTATGAACTTTTTAGTTCCTGGATTGGGACAACTTCTTATTTTCACCTCATATTTGAATTTCAATTGGAGCTGGAATTGAAATGAGATATTATTCCAATATGATCAAGCACTGTTTAGCAACATGATTAGCTTAATCACTAAGGGTTACTGAAGCTTAATTATCCGGGCGCCACAATTCTCCTGCACTACAAGAAATCTCGTCCCGAGATTTAAGGGATGGAGTAAGGGGGAAAGACTCGAGAAGGACGGAGCTCAACACATGATAGGCAACTAGGGGCTATCTCAGTGGACGTGGCATAGAGGCATCTCTCGAGTTGAAATTCAAGAGTCATTTGAGAGCAAGGTAAGGAGGAGCAAAAAGAAGCTTCAACCGAGTAGGCAATCGTTCATTTCTTGAAACAAAGGGTGAAAGGGGCTCGGAGCAATGGGAATAAGTATTGCGTATGATACCAGAATAGATCGCTAGGAAGGTGGCTCGTGATTTACATACGAAGCCAAGTGCGAGGAACAATTTTGGAAAATAGGGGGGTGTACAGGAGAGTCAGGTTTAGATCCTGTGGAACTGTGGGTTATGGGCCCACCATATGGGTTAAAAGCAAGAAGGGTGCTAACATTTGCACAGCCATGATAGCAATGCAGGACAAAGGACAACCTGTCAGTTATGTTGGTAACAACGCTGGTACTAAGGGCAAGGGACGAAGAGAACCATTTCCCTTCTCGTTGAACGAGGCGGACCAATAGGCAAAGTTCTCGTCCATCGGTGGCTGCCGGAATGTCATCAACAATAGTAACAAGGTCTTACTGATAGAGTTTGTACATCGAGGTGTTTACGTAAGCAGGGAAATATCACTGCTCAGATATGTTAGGTTACAAGAAAGGTTAAACAAACCAATGGAAAGGAAAAATATGATTATCGAATCAAACAACCCAAAGGAAAGGCAGATGTGTTCACACATAAGAGTTGGGAGTATATCCTTCCCAAGGAATAGCGGAGCAGGGTATACATGATAGGACAGCAAGTTCAAAAGCATTTAGATAATGGGGGGAGGGAAGAATCAGGATATTACCCATACAATGTGTGAGGGTAATTGAACGAGAAACATTTTGTATTATGCTTCTGATGTTCTTAATGATGTTCGGAGTACCACAATCATGCTTCGGGATAGCATTGACATGGTGTTTCAAGCAAGATTGAATCTGAAGGTCACAAGAAGCACAAAGGAACAATTCCAAGAATGTCAAGGAATGTAAGATATAACCAAAACATGACCAATTCTGTATTGGCAGGAAGTCAAGGATGGTGTCGATGTCAACACGAATCATCGATGGGCAAGGATGGTATTTCTCCTCAAGAATTCGATTGATGTCATAGAACAAGGCCGTATTTTGATGGTGATCACAACAAATTTTGTCGAGAGGCTCTATGAAGATGCCATCGAGCAACAATGACCTCAAGCAAAAGGAATGATGAAGTGAAAGGCTATGAGAACCACTGATTTGACACAAGCTCGAAATCAAGCTTGTTGTTCGAGGTGAAATGATTAGATTAGGAAGATCGACTTAGGCTTAGCTCGTCGACGGAAGTTGCTCCGGGCATAAGGACCAGGTAGCACAATTAGAATTAGCACGACAATGATTTAGTCGATCAGGCTAGGAATGACTTGAAGGATTATTAAACTCGTAAGCAACAAAAATTACTTAGAGTTGTTGAATCGGAGTGAGAAATCGATTCACTTATCGGTGTTCTTGATTGACAAACAACCTAGAACCCTTGAAGTGACAAAGACAGGGTAAGGTACTCCATCAAAAGTTCATAAGATGTAGTGCAATGGCATGATATCCTCGAGATACCATGAGGCAATACTTGAAGGTGGATCAAATTAGAGGTTGGACAGGTGAAATGACTTGTAGGAGACAAGTATTTTAACTTGTCCGGTAAATGGAATTAAGGAGAAACTATGATCGGAACCACGATTATGAATGATTAAACCACCGATACAAGATGAACTTATAACAAGGGGTAATTATTTTTACGAGCAGCTTCCATGATAAGTTCTACATCGGTTCCATGGGCATGAACACAAAGGTTCAAGGTCGACTCCCACTTCTTCAATGCATAACCTTTTATTCACTCCTCGTTTTCGAAGAATTTGTAGTGCAAAAGATTTATCTGGTGAAGCACCAGAAGAGTAAGACTCACATCTCTTTTGAGTTCACACGGATTAGGGAAGGCATAGGTTCAATCCGTAGGGGTATCTTAGGAACCTATTCCTCAAACTTCAGAAGTAAAAAAACACAAGCTCGAAAGCAGAGCATGGTTGACAAAAGGAGAGGATACAATTACCAAAGGCATTCTGTATTAGGGAAAGAACTTCATGAGGTTCTTTGAATATGAAGGACACTGTCGGATGATAATCCAATAATGGATCCGACGATCCACAACGGAGCTGTTGTGAGTATCGATATTAAATCAGAAGAAGAAATAATGCAGAGGCATCGGATTTTGGAAATATCTGATAATTCCAAAACTTAAATGCACAGGAATTATGATTTCCTATTCGGGGGATCAGAAGTAGACGCTTTGATCAAGGATGGATAAGTAGAATAGACCTAGGGGCACAATCGACAGCAATTTGATTGGTCGATAAACAGCTCTTGGTCAAATGACGTCCAAGCCGGAAGGATGAATTCTATGATCCGATTGAGGATTGCGAGTATCCGCAACATATTGAATCAACAGACTCTAAAGGATAGTGACAAAGGATGCCAATAAGATTACCAGACTTATGGGATTATCCATAATGCAAACGAGCAAGAATTTTAAGAACAGGATGTTGAGGATTACCGAAAGATCGAATAGTATTTCAAAGACTTTTGTGAAACATATGAACAACTAGGGAAAACAAATCCTCGATATGTGTGAGTATTAATTTGTCGGTGTATTCAGGTGACAAGGAACTGCAAGGCAGTAGGCACAAAAAGATTCTCGAAACAACGACAAGTATTTCGGGGTATCTTGTAATAACAAAAGCAACTGGGGATGAAGTATGAGCGACAAGGATATGCAGTTAGTCATAGGGGCTTATTGATGGTAGGGAATTGCAAATGTGATGAGCACAAGTTATCGGGATAACATCGGAGAGTATCTTCGGAATCTTCTGGTCCAGCAGGCGATCATCTCTAATAAGGGGCTCTCTGGGAGGAAGTAGTTACGAGATCCTAATGTTAGAGTTAGCAAAATCGTTTAACCCGAATGGAAGAGATATCAGAGACCCAGAGTATAGATGGGGAATAAAAGATCCTAATACCACCCAATTGGCGACGTGGGCCCGTAAGCCACACAGCCAAGTTAGTAAAACGGTTTTCGATTTCTAGACTCAACTTCGGCCAAGGAGTTGGAAAGGGAGCTACCTACAGGCAGTCGGCTCTGATACCAACTTGTGACGCCCTCGATTCAATCGTACACTAATCATACACGCAAATGTGTACGATCAAGATCAAGGACTCACGGGAAGATATCACAACACAACTCTAGACACAAATTAAAATAATACAAGCTTTATATTACAAGCCAGGGGCCTCGAGGGTTCGAATACATAAACTCGAAAACACAAGAGTCAGCGGAAGCAACAATATCTGAGTACAGACATGAGTTAAACAAATTTTCCTTAAGAAGGCTAGCACAAAAGCAACAATGATCGAAAAGGCAAGGCCTCCTGACTCGGAGCCTCCTAACTACTCGTAGTCGTCGGTGGTCTTCACGTACTAGTAGGCATCCTCCGGGCAGTAGTAGTCATCGGTGGCGTCGTCTGGCTCCTAGGATCCGTCTTCTGGTCGCAACAATCGGGTATGGGGGAAAAGAAGTAGCAAAGCAACCGTGAGTAGTCATCCAAAGTACTCGCAAGACTTACATCAGATCTAAACTAAGTATGCATCTGTATCAAAGGAATGGGTTGTATCTGTGGACTAAACTGCAGAATGCCAGAAGGGAAGGGGAAAGGCCTAGCCTATCGAAGACTAGCATCTTCAAGCATCTTGCAGCATATAGAAGAGTACAGATCAACATAATGTAAAGTAGTAGTATTATCAACCTCGGCCAGAGATCCTTTCTCCACTCCCTGCGAGAAAGCAATCCCAGAGCCATACTATCCATTCATCAAATCCATTTCTCATATCCATCCATTTCTCATCACAAGTATTCAGTTCTAGTTGTATCGATCGGGATACAACTCCAAGTGTCCGTTACCGTAGGACATGCTATCGATAAATGTTTTCTTCCCTGCAGGGGTGCACCAACTTACCCACCATGCTCGATTAACTCCGGCAGGACACACTTTCCTTGGTCATGCCCGGCCTCGGCCAAACAATACGCCGCAACCCGATCTAGGCTTAATAGAGAGTCCAGTACACCGGACTAAACCTATGCCCCCAGGGGTCATGGGCCATCTGCCCGGGAACTCCTGCATGTTGCGTGGGCGGCCGGTGAGCAGACCTAGCTACCTCCTTCAACAAGGCAGGAGCTTACGCAGTCCAACCCGCCACGCGCCGCTCAGTCGCTGACATCTATTAAGCTTCGGCTGATGTATACGACGCAGAACGCCCATACTATGCCCACGTGATGGTTAGTGCTATCAGGCCAGAGGCCCCTCAGATCAAATATCCAAATCGTAGTGGATTAGAAGCATGCGGTAACGAGCATAGACTCACGATCGATGTGACCTCGTCGCCCCGTCTCGAGTACTTGCGGCAAGGGTTAAGAATGCCCGGCCACGCCTCGTAAGTATCTCGCGGGCACCTTCCAGGTCAACCCGACTCCACATCACTCGCTATTAAGCTCACGCGGGTACCCCTCAGGGCCGACCCGTCTTTAGTAACATGGCTCAGTGCAAAGTCATAGTAACCATAGTAACTGTGTGTCTAACACCAAGGTTAAAACCCGAGGAATCACCCACGGTGAAATCCACTCGATGTTATCATCAAGGTGAACGTAAGAGGATCCACCCTCGAGGTTCACACTTGAGGGGTTGCACGACAGAGCCGTAACGGAAGTGGTTAAGGAGGAAATCACCCTCGATGACCACGATCGTATAGCTACACTACAGAGGTCTCATCCGGAGTGATGTAAGAGGTTCCACCCTCGGCACTCGATGATAGCTCTGCAGAGTCGTACAACTAGGGGGGTGATGTGAAGTTTCGGGGCCTGGACGTCGATCGTGTTGATTGAGTCATCAAACATAAAGCGAGGCAACTGGGACAAGGTGGGGGTCACTGATGGATCACTAACCATCCTATACTAAGCAGTTTAGGATAAGCAGGTAAGGTATGAAAGCAGGTAACAACAATAGGCAATGCATCAGAGTAGGATCATACAGAAAGCAGTAGCAGTTCTAATGCAAGCATGTGAGGGAAAGAAATGGGCGATATCAGAGTGCTCAAGGAGGGTTTGCTTGCGTGGTTGCTCTGTTGAAAAGGAAGCAGGGTCGTCGTCGACGTAGTCGATCACAGGGGCAACATCGGTCTCGGGGTCTACCAGAGAGAAGAGGGGAAGAAACAGTAAATATAAAGCAAACATAGCACCACAAAGCATAACATGGCAATAAGATGTGCCGGGTGTGACCTAACGTATGGCTACACAATAAAGGTGAAGGGGCAATTCAACCGGGAATGTATTCTCGGTTCCGGACCTGTGTCAGACAGATGACCGGAGGGGGAATGTTCCAGGTTCAGATAGTTTAGTGGCATTTGACAGGTAAACGGACCACGTATCCGGATTCATTGGATTTTTTTGAGCAACTTTCTTGTACAAAACATTTTCATCCGAGATACGCATTAATTCCTACGAATTTCCGAAGTTTAAACAATATTCTAAAATTATTATTAAAACAAAAAAGGGGGTTATTGCATCAGCATGACGTCATCATGACGTCAGCAATCAACAGAGTTGACCAAAGTCAACCCTGACGTGTGGGACCGTTCTGTCATAGACTATCAACTAATTAACAGTTTTAATTAACTAATCAAGTTAATTAGGTTAATTAACAGGATTAATTAAGTTAATTAATTTTAATTAATATATATATATATATTTTTAAAAAATTTAAAAGGGGCCGGTGGGGCCTACTGGGCAGTGGCCCATAGGCCTTAGCGGGGCGTGGGCGAAGCGGGCGTGGGCGCCCGTCAGGGCTGACCCAACGGAGCGTAGATCGCTCGACCGTGGAGGGGCGAGGCCGTGCCCCGGTGAGGCACCGGCGGCCAGGGTCAGCAGGCCGTGCGGGAGGTCGGGAGAAGCGGGTGGCGCGTGTGGGGAGGCCACGCAGCGGGGGCTCAAGGCCCGGCGGCCGCCGCGGCGACGGGAGTTGGCCGGCGACCACCGCGGGAAGCAGGCGGGACTGGGCTAGGCGGGGACCGCGGCTGCGGGCGGAGACGCGGGGAGCGGCGGGGCGGCCAGGGCGAGTGAGCGAGGGCGCGGCGACGAGCGCCAGCGCGGGCGTGTGGGCGCGCGCAGGGGAGCGGGGCTCCGACCATGGCTGTCAGCGGCGGCAGCGCTGGCAAGCAACGACGAGTGCAGACAGCATGGATAGTTGCGGGACGTGGCGGCAGAAGCTGTGGCCATTGCCGGTAGCAGCGGCAGCAGAGCAAGAAAGCAGCAGCAGGCGAGGGGCACAACGCGAGCGGAGGCGCGGCCACAGGCGGGACGCGGCGCGGGCGAGCGCCCGATGAGGCAGGGGAAAACAAGGGGCGGGGTGGGCTACGACGAGTGCAGGCGGGCGAGCGCGCACACGGTAGCGGAGCCACGCACAGGCGCGCGGGCAGGGGCGCACCGGGCACAGCGGTCGCAGCCAAAGGCCGGTGAGCATGGCCAGGGGCGCGACGGGCGCAGCTACGGGTGGTGCACAACGACGGGAGTAAAGGAGAAGGTGGGAAAACGAACGGCGAAGCTCACCTGGCCCTGTAGGTGTGCACAAGTGGGCTCGAGGAGAAGTCGGGGAGGCGTCGGAGCGGCCGGAGACGAGTTGGAGAGGCGGGTCGACGCAGGTCAACGGTGGTGTTGTCGCGATGCCGAGGACGAGACGGTCGTGGGCGGCGCAGGCGAAGCTCCCCGGCGTCGATCTAGGGGTGGGGGTCGACGAAGCGAAGCATGGCGGTCCCCGGGGACACAACCACGCGACAAGAGGAGGCCGTTGGCCGCGATGGTTGTGCGGCGAGGGTGAGGGATCCTGGAGGAGGGAAGGCGAAGCGTGAGGGAGAGAAGAGGATGAGAGGGAGTGGGTGGGGAGGAGCAAGTGGGAGAGGTGGCAGGGAGAGGCCGAGGGCGTCGGCCTTATCCTCTTCACTCGACGCCGACGAGGTGGTCGGCGGAAACCCGCGCCCTAATAGCGGTCCAGGGAACCGAGGAACAGGAAGGTGCGGGGAAGCGACCGGGGGGGGCTTAAGTGGGCCCGGCTGGGAGGACCGGTGGGTCTGGTGGCCAAGCGGCCAGGGTGAGTAGGAAAGGTTTCCTTTTATTTTATTATTTTCTATTCCTTTTTGTTGGCAATTTGTTTGGCTGCAAAACATTTGTGAAAAATGTCCAACCAGGCCAAATAATTATGATGCATTAATAACTGCATTGCTACAAAAGAGTTTGGGAGCAACATATCTCATTTGATTTTGCATTGCAACTAGAGTCAAAGGGGTTGTTGGCTCGGTTTAAAGAAAGATGTTAGAGTCATCTAGGGACTTTAGATGATGTTGATCCCTTGAACATAATTCACAATGGATTATTTCCAAAATTATGAACTTTTTAGTTCCTAGATTGGGACAACTTCTTATTTTCACCTCATATTTGAATTTCAATTGGAGCTGGAATTGAAATGAGATATTATTCCAATATGATCAAGCACTGTTTAGCAACATGATTAGCTTAATCACTGAGGGTTACTGAAGCTTAATTATCCGGGCGCCACAATAGAGAAGTTGGAATACAGTAGGTTTAACACCAATATAATTAAAGAATGAGTTCATTATAGTACCTTGAAGTGGTGATTTATTTTCTTATACTAACGGAGCTTACGAGTTTTATGTTAAGTTTTGTGTTGTGAAGTTTTCAAGTTTTGGGTAAGGATTCGATGGACTATGGAATAAGGAGTGGAAAGAGCCTAAGCTTGGGGATGCCCAAGGCACCCCAAGGTAATATTCAAGGACAATCAAAAGCCTAAGCTTGGGGATGCCCCGGAAGGCATCCCCTCTTTCGTCTTCCTTCATCGGTAACCTTACTTGAAGCTATATTTTTATTCGACACATGATATGTGTTTTGCTTGGAGCGTCAATTTATTTTGTTAGGATTTGCTTGCTGTTATTTAGAACAATGTTTTGCATCTTTTATTTCAATAAAAGTGGCATTGATAGCCTTTACTATGCCTATGTTACAAGTATTCATGTTGCTGTTTGAAAACAGAAAGTTTACCGTTGTTGCAATAATTCCCTAGAAAAGTCAGAATCTGATAAAATGTTGAAACCTTTTGCATATTAAGCTCTGATAAATTTACTACAGTGGAAATTTTATTTCATAATTTTTGGAGCTAGTGAAGTATGGATGTTGCAGCATTCTTTACAGACTATCCTGTTTAGGCAGATTGCTATTATGTTTGCATTGTTTGCATATGGTTGCTTCTTTAATGATTCTATTTGAGGATAGGACTTTTAAATATGCAGATGCATTTAGTATGCAATTTTGAATAATAATTTTAGGTATCTGCTACAGTAGAGTATGATAAGGTTTTGGCAATGGTTTATACTAACTTATCTCACGAGTCCTTGTTGAGTTTTGTGTGGATGAAGCTTTTGAGATTTAGGGAGACCGTGATATGAGAGGAATTAAGGAGACACAAAAGCTCAAGCTTGGGGATGCCCAAGGCACCCCAAGATAATATTTCAAGAAGTCTCAAGCATCTAAGCTTGGGGATGCCCCGGTTGGCATCCCACCTTTCTTTTTCAACAATTATCGGTTAGTATCGGTTGATCCTAAGTTTTTGCTTCTTCACATGATGTTTGCTATTCTTAGAATGTCATTTTATTTTGCTTTGCTTACTGTTTGAATAGAATACCAAGATCTGAAATTATTAAATGTTAGAGAGTCTTCACATAGTTGCATAATTATTCGACTACTCATTGATCTTCATTTATATCTTTCGGAGTAGTTTGTCGTTTGCTCTAGTGCTTCACTTATATATTTTAGAGCACGGTGGAGGTTTTATTTTATAGAAACGAATGAACTCTCATGCTTCACTTAGACTATTTTGAGAGTCTTGATAGCATGGTAATTTGCTTTAAAACCTAATATGCTAGGTATTCTCTTATGAGTGTGTTGAATACTAAGAGAAGTTTGATACTTGATGATTGTTTTGAGATATGAGGATGGTGATAGTAGAGTCATGCTAGTTGAGTAGTTGTGAATTTGAGAGATACTTGTGTTGAAGTTTGTGATTCCCGTAGCATGCACGTATGGTGAACCGTTATGTAACGAAGTCGGAGCATGCCTTATTTATTGATTGTCTTCCTTATGAGTGGCGGTCGGGGACGAGCGATGGTCTTTTCCTACCAATCTATCCCCCTAGGAGCATGCGCGTAATACTTTGCTTTGATAACTTCTAGATTTTTGCAATAAGTATGTGAGTTCTTTATGACTAATGTTGAGTCCATGGATTATACGCACTCTAACCCTTCCACCATTGCTAGCCTCTCTAGTACCGTGCAAATTTCGCCGGTATCATACACCTACCATATACCTTCCTCAAAACAGCCACCATACCTACCTATTATGGCATTTTCATAGCCATTTCGAGATATATTGCCATGCAACTTTCCACCATCTAGTTCATCATGACACATTCATTATTGTCATATTGCTTAGCATGATCATGTAGTTGACATAGTATTTGTGGCAAAGCCACTGTTCATAATTCTTTCATACTTGTCACTCTTGATTCATTGCATATCCCGATATACCGCCGGAGGCATTCATATAGAGTCATCTTTGTTCTAGTATCGAGTTGTATCATCGAGTTGTAAATAAATAGAAGTGTGATGATCATCATTCAATAGAGCATTGTCCAAAAAAAAGAGAAAGGCCATAAAAAAAGAAAGGCCAAATAAAAAAGTAAAGGCCAAATAAAAAAAGGAAAGGCCAAAAAAAGGGGGGACAATGCTACTATCCTTTTACCACACTTGTGCTTCAAAGTGGCACATAATCTTCATGATAGAGAGTCTCCTATGTTGTCACTTTCATATACTAGTGGGAATCTTTCATTATAGAACTTAGCTTGTATATTCCAATGATGGGCTTCCTCAAAATGCCCTAGGTCTTCGTGAGCAAGCAAGTTGGATGCACACCCACTTAGTTTCTTTTTGAGCTTTCATACACTTATAGCTCTAGTGCATCCGTTGCATGGCAATCCCTACTCACTCACATTGATATCTATTGATGGGCATCTCCATAGCCCATTGATACGCCTAGTTGATGTGAGACTATCTTCTCCCTTTTTGTCTTTTCCACAACCACCATTCTATTCCACCTATAGTGCTATATCCATGGCTCACGCTCATGTATTGCGTGAAGATTGAAAAAGTTTGAGAACATCAAAAGTATGAAACAATTGCTTGGCTTGTCATCGGGGTTGTGCATGATTTAAATATTTTGTGTGGTGAAGATGGAGCATAGCCAGACTATATGATTTTGTAGGGATAACTTTCTTTGGCCATGTTATTTTGAGAAGACATGATTGCTTTGTTAGTATGCTTGAAGTATTATTATTTTTATGTCAATATGAACTTTTGTCTTGAATCTTATGGATCTGAATATTCATGCCACAATTAAGAAGAATTACATTGAAATTATGCCAACTAGCATTCCACATCAAAAATTATCTTTTTTATCATTTACCTACTCGAGGACGAGCAGGAATTAAACTTGGGGATGCTTGATACGTCTCCAACGTATCTATAATTTTTGATTGGTCCATGCTATATTATCTACTATTTTGGGCAATATTGGGCTTTAGTATCCACTTTTATATTATTTTTGGGACTAACCTATTAACTGGAGGCCCAGCCCAGATTTGTTGTTTTATGCCTATTTCAGTGTTTTGAAGAAAAGGAATATCAGACGGAGTCGAAACGGAACGAAATCAACTGGAGAAGTTATTTTTGGAACGAAACACACCTGATGGACTTGGACCCCACGTCAGAATATACGGGAGCTGCCCACGAGGGTGGGGGCGCGCCCACCCCCTAGGGTGCGCCCCCCTGCCTCGTGGGGCCCCATGGCTCCCCTGACGTGCTTCTTCTGCCTATATAACTCCATATACCCTAAAACTTCCAGAATGCACAATAGATTGGGAGTTCCGCCGCCAGAAGCCTCCGTAGCCACAAAAAGTCAATCAGGACCCTGTTCCGGCACCCTGCCGGAGGGGGGAACCCTCACCGGTGGCCATCTTCATCATCCCGGTGCTCTCCATGACGAGGAGGGAGTAGTTCTCCCTCGGGGCTGAGGGTATGTACCAGTAGCTATGTGTTTGATCTCTCTCTCTCTCGTGTTCTTGATTTGGCACTATCGTGATGTATCGCGAGCTTTGCTATTATAGTTGGATCTTATGTTTCTCCTCCCCCTCTTCTCTCTTGTAATGAATTGAGTTTCCCCTTTGAAGTAATCTTATCGGATTGAGTCTTTAAATATTTGAGAACACTTGATGTATGTCTTGCCGTGGGTATCTATGGTGACAATGGGATACCACGTGCCACTTGATGTATGTTGAGGTGATCAACTTGCGGGTTCCGTGACATTGGGAACCTATGCATAGGGGTTGGCACACGTTTTCGTCGTGATTCTCTGGTAGAAACTTTGGGGCACTCCTTGAGGTCCTTTGTGTTGGTTGAATAGATGAATCTGAGATTGTGTGATGCATATCGTATAATCATACCCACGGATACTTGAGGTGACACTGGAGTATCTAGGTGACATTAGGGTTTTGGTTGATTTGTGTCTTAAGGTGTTATTCTAGTACGAACTCTAGGGCTGTTTGTGACACTTATAGGAATAGCCCAACGGATTGATTGGAAAGAATAACTTTAAGGTGGTTTCGTACCCTACCATAATCTCTTCGTTCGTTCTCTGCTATTAGTGACTTTGGAGTGACTCTTTGTTGCATGTTGAGGGATAGTTATGTGATCCAATTATGTTAGTATTGTTGAGGGAACTTACACTAGCGAAAGTATGAACCCTAGGCCTTGTTTCCTATCATTGCAATACCGTTTACGCTCACTTTTATCACTTGCTACCTTGCTGTTTTTATTATTTCAGATTACAAAAACTATTATCTACTATCCATATACCACTTGTATCACCATCTCTTCGCCGAACTAGTGCACCTATACAATTTACCATTGTATTGGGTGTGTTGGGGACACAAGAGACTCTTTGTTATTTGGTTGCAGGGTTGCTTGAGAGAGACCATCTTCATCCTACGCCTCCTATGGATTAATAAACCTTAGGTCATCCACTTGAGGGAAATTTGCTACTGTCCTACAAACGTCTGCACTTGGAGGCCCAACAACGTCTACAAGAAGAAGGTTGTGTAGTAGACATCAGTGCTCAACGCTATATATTAATTCCCAATGATGTATGGCTACCCTATGATGTTTGAGTAGATCTGTTTTGTCCTAATGGCTATTTGATGATTGTGATTGGTTTGAGTTGTATGTTTTATTATTGGTGCTGTCCGATGGTGCTCTCCGTGTCGCGCAAGCGTGAGGGATTCCCGCTGTAGGGTTTGCAATATGCTTATGATTTTCTTATGGTGGGTGGCGTGAGTGACAGAAGCACGGACCCGAGTAAGTAGGTTGTTTGCGTATGGGATAAAGGGGACTTGATGCTTTAATGCTATGGTTGGGTTTTACCTTAATGAATCTTTAGTAGTTGCGGATGCTTGCTAGAGTTCCAATCATAAGTGCATATGATCCAAGTAGAGAAAGTATGTTAGCTTATGCCTCTCCCTCAAATAAAATTGCAATAATGATTACCGGTCTAGTTATCAATTGCCTAGGGACAAATAACTTTCTTGTTGACAAAAGCTCTTTACTAAAACTAATTTAGTTGTGTCTTTATCTAAACATCCCCTAGTCTTTATTTACTTGCTCTTTACTTTCTTGCAAGCTTACCCAAAAACATCTACAAAGTACTTCCAGTTTCATACTTGTTTCCGGTAAAGCGAACGCCAAGCGTGCGTAGAGTTGTATCGGTGGTCGATAGAACTTGAGGGAATATTTGTTCTACCTTTAGCTCCTCGTTGGGTTCGACACTCTTACTTATCGAAAGAGGCTACAATTGATCCCCTATACTTGTGGGTTATCAAGACCTTTTTCTGGCACCGTTGCCGGGGAGCAATAGCGTGGGGTGAATATTCTCATGTGTGCTTGTTTGCTTTATCACTAAGTAATTTTTATTTGCTGTTCTAAGTTGTTCTCTATCTTTATTTATGGATATGGAACGCAAAATACCAAAAAAATTAGATGTACTCGCTACTCATGGAGATGGGGTAACTCCTAAAACCCTCGATTCTCATTATGTGAAAGATATTAAGTACTACTTTGATAATCCTGAGAAAACCCCATTCAACTTTATAATGGGAGACATGTTGGATCAACGTGAATACTTTAGGTATTATCGCTTGACACAAAAAGGGAAACTATTATGGGACCAATTTATTATGTTGCGTTGGTATGCTTGGCAACTATGCTTGAGATATGATATTACTTGTTGCTCTAGGATGAAGGCTCCACACCTTCCCTTTCATGCAAATTTAATGTTAATGAAACCTTAGCTTCTTATGCTAATGGTATATATGGTTACTATGATGCGGAACAAATAGAAGAATTTGTTGCTTTTAAGGCTGCTTATGAAATTGAATCTTTGTTTGAAAAGTATGAAGCTTTAGATGATGATGTTTATAGGCCTGAAAATCTTGCTATACTTAGATATTGCTATGAAAATTATGAATACAATTACTATATTAATGCATTTATTGAGAAAGTCTCCGTTGTCCAAGAAGAGACTAATAATTTGCAAGAAGCTATGGAAGAAGAAATTGATGAAGCTGTGAGCTCATTGGATGAAAAAGATGATGAGGAGAGCGAAGAGCAAAAGGAGGAAGAGCGGATTGATCACCCGTGCCCACCTTCTAATGAGAGTAACTCTTCAACTCATACATTGTTTAATTCCCCTTCGTGCTTACCGAAGGATGATTGCTATGATGATTGTTATGATCCCATTGATTCTCTTGAAATATCCCTTTTTGATGATTCTTGCTATGCTTGTGGCCAAGATGCCAATATGAATTATGCTTATGGAGATGAACTTGCTATAGTTCCTTATGTTAAACATGAAATTGTTGCTATTGCACCCACGCATGATAGTCCTATTATCTTTTTGAATTCTCGAAACTACACTATATCGGAGAAGTTTGCGCTTATTAAGGATTACATTGATGGGTTGCCTTTTACCGATGCACATGATGATTTTGATGAGTATAATATGCATGTGCTTGCTGCTCCTACTTGCAAATATTATGAGAGAGGAACTATATCTCCACCTCTCTATGTTTCCAATATGATAGAATTGCAAGAAACTGTTTATACTATGCATTGGCCTTTACTATGTGTGCATAGTTGTTCTTTTATGACATGCCGATGCATAGGAAGAGAGTTAGACTTCGTCATTGCTTGATATATGTTACTTTGTGCTCACTACTAAATGCCAAATCATTGTTAATTAAAATTGGCTTTTATATACCTTGGGATCTGGGTGGATTCATTACTTGAGCACTACATGCCTAGCTTAATGGCTTTAAAGAAAGCGCTGCCAGGGAGACAATCCAGAAGTTTTAGAGAGTCATTTATTTATTTTGAGTGCTTTTATATAGTTTAAAAACAACAAAAATAAAGAGGGGAACCCAAAACTTTTTCAAAAAGGAAAGTGAAAGTGATAGAGACAAGCATTGTTGAAGTGGGAGCTAGCCTTGAACTTTGTTCATGCTCACGGCAACTTTGTGAATCTTGATTACAGAAACTTTTCAACAAAAATAATTATCCCTTGTACAATTCCATTGTATTATAAAAATAATGTGCCAAGGTTTGCCTTTAGGATGGTTACAATGCTTGTTGGTTTGTGCGGTGCAGGACAGAACCTTTGGCTGTAGTGCATGATTTTTAATTTTTTACTGGAACATCAAATAGTTCTGATTCTTTTTGCACTATCTTTCTGTAAAAATTGTTTATTTTTCCTAATTTTGGCAGAATTTTTAAAGTATCAGAAGTATGGTGAATGTTCAGATTGCTACAGACTGTTCAGTTTTAGACAGATTCTGTTTTTGATGCATAGTTTGCTTGTTTTGATGAACCTATCAATTTATATCCGTGGATTAAGCCATGAAAAAGTTATATTACAGTAGACACAATGCAAAAACAAAATATTAATTGGTTTGCAACAGTACTTAGAGTAGTGATTTGCTTTATTATACTAACGGATCTTACCGAGTTTTCTGTTGGAGTTTTGTGTGGATGAAGTGTTCGATGATCGAGAAGGTCTCGATGTGAGAAGAAGGAAGAGAGGCAAGAGCTCAAGCTTGGGGATGCCCGAGGCACCCCAAGTAAATATTCAAGGAGACTCAAGCGTCTAAGCTTGGGGATGCTGGGGAGGCATCCCCTCTTTCTTCAACAAGTATCGGTATGTTTTCAGATTCGTTTCGTTCATGCGATATGTGCAATCTTGGAGCATCTTTTGCATTTAGTTTTCATTTTTCTTTTATACACCATGCTGGTATGAGATAGTCCTTGGTTGATTTATAGAATGCTCTTTGCACTTCACTTATATCTTTTGAGTATGGCTTTATAGAATGCTTCATGTGCTTCACTTATATCATTTGAAGTTTGGATTGCATGTTTCTCTTTACTTAGACAACCGCCATTTGCAGAATGCTCTTTTGCTTCACTTATATTTGTTAGAGCACGGGCATATCTTTTGTAGAAAGAATTAAACTCTCTTGCTTCACTTATATCTATTTAGAGAGATGACAGGAACTGGTCATTCACATGGTTAGTCATAAAATCCTACATAAACTTGTAGATCACTGAATATGATATGTTTGATTCCTTGCAATAGTTTTGCGATATAAAAATGGTGATACTAGAGTCGTGCGAGTCGAGTAATTGTGAAATTGAGAAATACTTGTGTTGAGGTTTGCAAGTCTCGTAGGATGCACGTATGGTGAAGCGTTATGTAACGAAGTCGGATCATGAGGTGTTTATTGATTGTCTTCCTTATGAGTGGCGGTCGGGGATGAGTGATGGTCTTTTCCTACCAATCTATCCCCCTAGGAGCATGCGCGTAGTACTTTGTTTCGATGACTAATAGATTTTTGCAATAAGTATGTGAGTTCTTTATGACTAATGTTGAGTCCATGGATTATACGCACTCTCACCCTTCCATCATTGCTAGCCTCTTCTATACCGTGCATTGCCCTTTCTCACCTCGAGAGTTGGTGCACACTTCGCCGGTGCATCCAAACCCCGTGATACGATACGCTCTATCACACATAAACCTCCTTATATCTTCCTCAAAACAGCCACCATACCTACCTATCATGGCATTTCCATAGCCATTCCGAGATATATTGCCATGCAACTTCCATCATCATCATATACATGACTTGAGCATTTATTGTCATATTGCTTTGCATGATCGTAAGATAGCTAGCATGATGTTTTCATGGCTTGTCCGTTTTTTTGATGTCATTGCTACGCTAGATCATTGCACATCCCGGTACACCGCCGGAGGCATTTATATAGAGTCATATCTTTGTTCTAATATCCAGTTGTAATATTGAGTTGTACGTAAATAAAAGTGTGATGATCATCATTACTAGAGCATTGCCCCAAAAAAAAGAGGCCAAAGAAGCCTAAATAAAAAAAGGGGGGCAAAGAAGCCCGCAAAAAAAGAAAAAAAAGAAAAAGGGGCAATGTTACTATCCTTTTACCACACTTGTGCTTCAAAGTAGCACCATGTTCTTCATATAGAGAGTCTCTTGAGTTATCACTTTCATATACTAGTGGGAATTTTCATTATAGAACTTGGCTTGTATATTCCAACGATGGGCTTCCTCAAATGCCCTAGGTCTTCATGAGCAAGCAAGTTGGATGCACACCCACTTAGTTTCTTTTTGAGCTTTCATACACTTATAGCTCTAGTGCATCCGTTGCATGGCAATCCCTACTCCTCACATTAACATGAATTGATGGGCATCTCCATAGCCCGTTGATTAGACGCGTCGATGTGAGACTTTCTCCTTTTTTGTCTTCTCCACATAACCCCCACCATCATATTCTATTCCACCTATAGTGCTATGTCCATGGCTCACGCTCATGTATTGCGTGAAAGTTGAAAAGGTTTGAGAACGTCAAAAGTATGAAACAATTGCTTGGCTTGTCATCAGGGTTGTGCATGATGTGAATGCTTTGTGTGGTGAAGATGGAGCATAGCCAGACTATATGATTTTGTAGGGATGAGCTTTCTTTGGCTATGTTATTTCAATAAGACATAATTGCTTGGTTGTTATGCTTGAAGTATTATTATTTTTATGTCAAATGATAGATTATTGCTTTGAATCACTCGTGTCTTAATATTCATGCCATGATTAGACATATGATCAAGGTTATGCTAGGTAGCATTCCACATCATTTTTTTATCATTTACCTACTCGAGGACGAGCAGGAATTAAGCTTGGGGATGCTGATACGTCTCTGTCATATCTATAATTTTTTATTGTTCCATGCCAATATTATTCAACTTTCATATACTTTTTGGCAACTTTTTATATTATTTTTGGGACTAACATATTGATCCGGTGCCCAGTGCCAGTTCCTGTCTGTTGCATGTTTTTGGTTTCGCAGAATATCCATATCAAACGGAGTCCAAACGGGATAAAAACGGACGGAGCTTATTTTGGAAAATATGGAAAATTTGGAAGGAAAATCAACGCGAACCAGTGCCTGAGGTGGTCACGAGGCAGGGGGGCGCGCCCCCTACCCTCGTGAGCCCACCATAAGGAAGTTGACACTCTTCTTTTTCCGCAAGAAAGCTAATATTCGGAAAAAAAATCACGGCGAAGGTTTCAGGCCAATCGGAGTTACGGATCTCCATATATATACGAAACGGTGAAACAGAGCCAGAAGAGAACGCAAAACCAGAGAGAGACAGAGAGATAGATCCAATCTCGGAGCGGCTCTCGCCCCTCCCATGCCATGGGAGCCAAGGACCAGAGGGGAAACCCTCTCCATCTATGGAGGAGGTCAAGGAAGAAGAAGAAGGAGGGGGGCTGTCTCCCCCTTGCTTCCGGTGGCGCCGGAGTGCCACCGGGGGCCATCATCATCACCGCCATCTTCATCAACAACTTCACCACCATCATCACCAACTCTTCCCTCCTCTATGCAGTGGTGTAACCTCTCTCTTACTCCCTATAATCTCTACTTAAACATGGTGCTCAACGCTATATATTATTTCCCAATGATGTATGGCTATCCTATGATGTTTGAGTAGATCTGTTTTGTCCTAATGGCTATTTGATGATCGTGATTGGTTTGAGTTGTATGTTTTATTATTGGTGCTATCCTATGGTGCTCTCCGTGTCGCGCAAGCGTGAGGGATTCCCGCTGTAGGGTTTGCAATATGCTTATGATTTGCTTATGGTGGGTGGCGTGAGTGACAGAAGCACAAACCCGAGTAAGTAGGTTGTTTGCGTATGGGATAAAGGGGACTTGATGCTTTAATGCTATGGTTGGGTTTTACCTTAATGAATCTTTAGTAGTTGCGGATGCTTGCTAGAGTTCCAAACATAAGTGCATATGATCCAAGTAGAGAAAGTATGTTAGCTTATGCCTCTCCCTCAAATAAAATTGCAATAATGATTACCGGTGTAGTTACCGATTGCCTAGGGAAAAATAAATTTCTTGTTGACAAAAGCTCTTTACTAAAACTAATTTAGTTGTGTCTTTATCTAAACCTCCCCTAGTCTTTATTTACTTGCTCTTTACTTTCTGCAATATTACCCAAAAACACCCACAAAGTACTTCCAGTTTCATACTTGTTTCTGGTAAAGCGAACGTCAAGCGTGCGTATAGTTGTATCGGTGGTCGATAGAACTTGAGGGAATATTTGTTCTACCTTTAGCTCCTCGTTGGGTTCGACACTCTTACTTATCGAAAGAGGCTACAATTGATCCCCTATACTTGTGGGTTATCACGAGACTCTCTCAAGCTCGGCTTAATCAAGAGAATTGGTCCGGGCAACGACACAAATATATGGAATGATAACTGGATCCCCAGGGACTTTAAACTTCGACCTGTATGTCCAAAAACTACAAACCCTCCCGAGCTGGTCTCCGAGCTCATAAACCCTATTACAGCTTCTTGGAACCGGGCCATCCTGGATGAGCATTTCTACGCGATGGACATAGAAGCAATCCTGAACATCCCTCTCAGTAATCGAGTCCACGAGGACTTCTGGTCATGGCATTATGCACGGAAGGGCACCTTAACGGTGCGGTCAGCCTACCGGCTCATGTCCTCAATCAAACAGCAAAGAACCGACTGGCTCGAGCACAATGAGGGCCACTCCAATGGCGCAGCGGACAGCAGGTCTTGGGCAAAACTATGGGGTGCTCCGGTCCCTTCCAAGGTCCGTGTTTTTGCTTGGAGGCTCGCTAGAACCTCAATCCCTACAGGAGACGTCCGAAAGCACAGGAAAATGACGGACTCTACGGAATGCTCAATCTGCCATGCAGCGATGGACTCTTGGCGCCACTCTCTCTTCGACTTCCACATGGCACGCTACGTCTGGGCTCTTGCGGACGAATAACTGACAGAGACAGTTATCTCCAACCGGACGGAAGATGCCAGGCTTTGGATGTTTTGGCTGGTGGATACTTTACCTACAGCAGAGTTAGCGCGCGTGCTTGTCATGATGTGGGCAGTTTGGTGGGCGAGAAGACAGGCCATCCACGATAATCAGTTCCAGAGCCCTCTCAGCACTCATGTTTTCATCAATAAATTCATTGCAGAACTTGATCAAATTCCTGAGAAGGCCGCACGTACGAGGGACCCGCATGCAAGGTCCAAGGACCTGCATGTAAGAGACAGGGACCGACATGTAACTAGTGTGGAGGATGAAGGACCCACGAGCAGGACAGGGTGGCTACCACCTGAAGCGCATGCGTACAAAATGAACACGGATGCTGGCTTCTCTAAGATCGGAGACAGCGGGGCTGCTGCTGTGATTTTCCGCGACACTAATGGTAATTATCTCGGGGCATCAGCGATCATCTCAGTTGGCTTAATGGACCCAACCATCTTGGAGGCTCGGGCGTGTAGTGAGGCGCTTTCCCTGGCAAGTGACCTCCACATCCAGTCCGTTTGCGTGGCATCGGATTGCCTGGAAGTCGTAAACCGGATAGAGAATGTCTCTCCCTGCAATTATTTCTCAATCTTGCAAGACATTCAACACCAGAAAAGGCTTTTCAATGATGTAAAATTTATCCATGAGAGTAGGAAGAATAATAGGGAGGCTCATGCTTTGGCGAAGGCAGCAGCCTCTCTACCTCCCGGGCGCCACGTGTGGCTTATTAGCACGCCCGATATCATTTGTATCCCTATGTGTGTGAACTTTTAATAAAGGATGCAGTTTGCTCAAAAAAACTCCATTCGTTTTTATTTACTTTGCATATAATATTTGGCTAAAATCAAACTTTGTAAAGTTCGACCATATTTATATAAAAAAATATAAACATTTATCATAACAAATCTGTATGATGTGAAAGTACATTCAATAATGAATCTAATGATATTGATTGTTATTGTGTATGTTTATATTTTCGTTTATGAACTTTGTCAAACTTTATAAAGTTTGGATTTGACCAAAGCTAATACGCAAACTAAATAAGAACGGAGGATGTACTCCCTTTGTTTAAAAAAAGTGTCTTGTTTTAGTTTAATAAAAAATTGAACTAAAGTTTGTTTACGTTACGCAGAACACCAAGTCACGAGGCCGCCTTCTAACTTAGGCCGCCGCCGCTGCCACTACATCTATCACCACAGCTTTGGTCCTCCTCCCTTCGCCCGGCGACCTCATTGGCGGAGAGAGGAGTGGGGACCCGTCCATTTTTTTGGGGTTAGGTTTTTACTTCTCCGGTGATATCGACGAGGTGGTGGTGACGATGGCTTGTTGGAATAAGGTCTCTCTGGGTTTTCCCTGCCTTGACGACATCCGATCTGACACGACAAACTGTGGGAGTTTATGTCCCCAGATCTGTCGGTTCTCCTCAGATCTTGATAGTTCGTGTGTCTTTCAAGGAGAGCTTATGGCTAGCTGTTTGTGTGACGACTTCGACATCTTCTTATGTGTTGTTCTGTGGCTTGGTCCGTTTTCTCCAAGACTTCGTGTTGATGGTAATGGAACCTAAAAAATAGGTAAGGTTTTGTCTCCCCTCTTACGTCCATTCTCTCGTCAAACCCCACCTCCCCGACCAACGCTGCCGCTGGTAAAGAAATTTTATCCAAGGAAACCGCAGCCACGCAGATTTCCTATTTGTAAATATCCAGCATACTACCGCGCCTTCGCCTTCCACTACGCCGTGATCCCCTCGCCCCTTCTCCTCCCTCGCAATGCGTTGCCAGCCCTCCATGTTGTTTCTCATGGCTGCCCCCAAGTAGCTCCTCCTCTACGAGGGCTCCTCAAGGCCTTGCCCAATTATGTGCTCCTTGGCCACCTGCCATCGAGCTCTTGGTTAGCCTCATCCTTGTCGCCATGGCCAACCCCCTGTTCTCGTTCACCGTCGACGTCCCCTACTCACCTTAGTAGTGCTCCACGTCCGCCTCTGTGACGACATGGATCCTGCATCCGACAAGGAGGAGACGAGGACGAGAAGGCCAACGGGGTCGTGGTGGAGAAGGAGGATGGTGATGTTGACCGGGGTCGAGGCATGATACATCCATTTTGCATCATGATTTCCTACGGTTATTTATAGTGTTTTTACTCAATATAACACTTGTGGAGTAATTCTAATGCCTTTTCTCTTATAATATGCAAGGTTTACATAAAGCGGGAGATTACCAGCAGCTGGAATTCTGGACCTGAAAAAGCTATATCAGAGATACCTATTCTGCACATCTCCAAATGAGTTGAAATTTTATGAAGATTTAATTTTAAATATATAAAAAATATTGGAGAAAAGAAATACCAGAGGGGGCCACCTAGGTGCCCACTAGGCACCATGGTGCGCCTACCCCCCTGGCGCCCTGGTGGGTAGTGGGCCCCCTGGGTAGCCTCCGGTGCCAATCTTCTGGTATATAAGGTAAGTTGCCTAAAAATAAGGGGAGGACTTTCGAGACGGAGCGCCGCCGTCTCGAGGCGGAACTTGGGCAGGAGCAGTTTTGCTCTCCCGTGGAGCGATTCCGCCAAGGATACTTCCCTCCGGGAGGGGAAAATCAAAGCCATCATCGTCACCAACAACCCTCTCATCGTGGGAGGGCCAATCTTCATCAACATCTTCAACATCACCATCTCATATCAAAACTCTAGTTAATCTCTTGTGTTTAATATTTGTATAAAAACCTCATATTGGTACCTGCGGGTGACTAGTAGAGTTGATTACATCTTATAGTTGATGCTAGTTGGTTTATTTGGTTGAAGATCATATGTTCAGATATATTATGCTATACAATAACGCTCTGATCTTGAGCATGAATATGTTTTGTGAGTAGTTATTTTTGTTCTTGATGACATGGGAGAAGTCTTGTCATAAGTAATCATGTGAATTTGATATTTGTTCGATATTTTGATGGTCTGTATGTTGTGATTTCCTTAGTGGTGTTATGTGAACGTCGACTACATGACACTTCATCATCTTTGGGCCTAAGAAAATGCATTGTGTAGTAGTTATTAGATGATGGGTTGCTAGTGTGACAGAAGTTTTAGTCTGACTGATCCGTTAGAACAATATTTGCTAGACCATGAAAATGATATGCACTTGCATGAACGAAATGAGATAGATAAATTATTCTTTGATCAACAACCTATTCTTAAACAAAATTTGCATCTTGAAACTCTAGGAGGTCATCCTTCACCTAAAGGCGATCCTGTGTTTGAATTAAAACAATTGCTTGATACTTTGAAATATGCTTATGTTGATGAAAAGAAGATATATCATGTTATTATTAGTGCTAACCTTACAGAGCATGAAGAAAAAATATTAGTAAAATTTTTGAGGAAGCATCGTGCTGCTATTGGATATACTCTTGATGATCTTAAGGGCGTTAGTCCCACTCTCTGTCAGCACAAGATTAATATAGAATCCGATGCGAAACCAGTTATTGATCATCAACAACGATTGAATCATAATATGAAGGAAGTGGTAAGAACTGAAATACTAAAGCTTCTGGAAGCATGTACAGTCTATCCCATAGCTGACAGTAGATGGGTAAATCTTGTTCATTGTGTTCCAAAGAAAAGAGGCATTACTGTTGTTCACAATGATAAAAATGAATTTATTTTACAAAGAATTATGACTGGCTATAGAATGTTAATTAGTTTTAGAAAATTAAACAAAGCCATCAGAAAAAATCATTACCTTTTGCCTTTTATTAATCAAATGCTAGAAAGATTGTCAAAGCACACACACTTTTGTTTTCTCGATGGATATTCCGGTTTCTCTCAAATACCTGTATCACAACCTTATCAAGAGAAACCACCTTCACTTGTCCTTTTGAAACTTATGCTTATAGACGTATGCCTTTTGGTTTATGCAATGCACCTACTATCTTTCAAAGATGTATGACTGTTATATTCTCTGACTTTTGTGAAAAGGTTGTTGAGGTTTTCATGGATGATTTTTTCGTTTGCGGATCTTCTTTTGATGATTGCTTAAGCAATCTTGTTCGAGTTTTGCAGAGATGTGAACAAACTAATTTTATCTTGAATTGAGAGAATTGTCACTTTATGATGAATGAAGGTATTGTCTTGGGGCATAAAATTTCTGAAATATTCCGCTATGACAGAAAATAAGTAGGAGGGGAGAGTTCAACAGGAAAAGAAAAGAGTGTGTCGTGGGGTGTGATTTTTGTGTTGGGATCGCGTGTTGAAGATACATGACGGATAGTCTGGACAACCATATTTTTTCCTCACATATAGATTGGATTTGAGGAAACTCGAACTGTCCAAACGGTTGAAATTTGAGGAACCCACCGAGCGCCCGTTTGACATCCAAACATAACCAAAATGTATGACGGAAAAATAAGCTTCAAGTTTGAAGACGGCTTTAATCATTTATTTGATTTATTTAAATATATTGTAACCAATAGCAATGCACGGACATTCTTTATAGAAATTATCGTGTGTGGAATAGTTCCGGAATCAAAACCCCGTGTCTTGGCTTTGCAAATTTGTGGTGACCCATTCTGCTCCCTCTGCTCGGTTCGGCGCTATCTCAACGCACGTCCACCAGTTCACCTCCGACCCAACTGCCTGTTGCCCCACGCAACGCGTGTCGTTCATCTCCGCGTACGCATGCACCCTGCCCTGGACCGTCGTCTTCCAGTGATGCGGCCATGCCACCCCTCCCGCTCCTCCCTCCTGTTTCCCGGGGAGGAGGCATGCATGAGGAGATAAAAAGCGCCCCATCCTTCGCGCTTGCTCTTCACAGCTCTCTCTCAATCGCTCCCTGAGGCAGAGCTGTCCCTACGGAAGGCAGCCAGAATAATACGGGAGCTCCTCAACATTTTCGTTCCATGTTGATTGATTGATTCCTTCTAACCGATCGTACCTGTACATGTAACCGGCCGGAGCTCTGTGTCCAAGGCGCCTCCATCTGGTGAGGCCATCTGCACCTCACGGCGCCTAATTGGACGGTATAATAACGGACTTGCAGAGGGTTGATCCCCGATCGATGATGGAGGACGGCCTCGCTCCGCCCGCGCGCCGGGCGCCGATCAAATGCCCCGCCGTCGCCGCCGCCGAGGTAACGAACCAGAGCTCTCTTGATCGGCGCATGCATTTTCGTCTTGCGGCTCGCGGCGTTTTTCACGGAACGGCGGGGAATGGTTCAGGACGTGGAGCAGCTGCCCACCCCGACGGTGACCTCCCAGGAGTTCCTCCAGTTCAAGAGGAAGGCCACCATGATCGTGGAGGAGTACTTCTCCACGGACGACGTGGCCGCCACGGCGAGCGAGCTGCGGGAGCTGCGCGTGCCCTGCTACCACTACTACTTCGTCAAGAAGCTCGTCTCGGTGGCCATGGACCGCCACGACAGGGAGAAGGAGATGGCGGCCGTGCTCCTCTCCTCGCTCTACGGCGACGTCATCGACCGCCCGCAGGTCTACAAGGGCTTCTGCAAGCTCGCCGAGGCCTGCGACGACCTCTCCGTCGACACGCCCGACGCCGTCGACATCCTCGCCGTCTTCGTCGCCCGCGCCATCGTCGACGACATACTGCCCCCGGCGTTCCTGGCGAAGCAGCTGCCGTGCCTGCCCGACGGCTGCAAGGGCGCCGAGGTCATCCGCAGGGCGGAGAAGAGCTACCTGTCCGTGCCGCACCACGGGGAGATCATCCTGCAGAGGTGGGGCGGCATCAAGAACATCACCGTGGAGGAGGCCAAGGCCAGGATCGCCGACATCCTGGAGGAGTACCTCGCCGCCGGCGACACGGCCGAGGCCTTCCGGTGCATCAGGGAACTCAACATCCCCTTCTTCCACCACGACGTCGTCAAGCGGGCGCTCGTTCTCGCCATCGAGCGCGGCGGCGCGGTCGAGGGCCACATCCTGGACCTCCTCAAGTCGGCGTCGGACCAAGGTGTCATCAACGAGAGTCAGATCATCAAAGGCTTCAACCGTATGATCGACTCTGTTGACGACTTGACGCTCGACGTGCCAAACGCGAGGTGTCTCCTGAAATCCATAATCCTGAAGGCTTCGTCGGAGGGCTGGCTGTGCGAGTCGTCCCTGAAACCGTTGGGGTCGGAGCCGAAGAAGGTCGTCGAGGACGACCCCGCCGTCAAGAGGTTCAAGGCGAAGGCCGTGGCGAGCATACACGAGTACTTCTTGACAGGGGACATCATCGAGTCGGTGAGCCGGCTGGAGGCTGAGAACAGCTCGTGCTCCTGCTTTTTCAACGCCATCTTCGTCAAGAAGCTCATCAGCTTCGCCATGGACCGGAAGAACCGCGAGAAAGAGATGGCCTCCGTGCTGCTGTCCTCGATCTGCATGCCGCCGGAGCACGTCGTCGCAGGGTTCCACCTCCTGGTCGACTGCGCCGAGGACGCCGCGCTGGACAACCCCGCCATCGTCGAGGACCTGACCATGTTCTTTGCCAGGTCAGTGGTCGACGAGGTTATAGCGCCGTCGGACTTGGAGGCGGTGGAGGAGGAGGCCGGCCGCCGCAAGGCCGCGGGCTCCCCCGGGATGCTGGCTCTGCGCAACGCCCACGCCATGCTCGGAGCAAAGCTCTCCGCGGAGCGGATCCTGCGGTGCTGGGGCGGTGGTGGCACCGGGAAGGCCGGGTGGGAGCTGAGCGAGGTGAAGGACAAGATCGGCAAGCTGCTGCAGGAGTACGACAGCGGCGGCGGCGTCCGGGAGGCGTGCCGGTGCATCAAGGAGCTCGGGATGCCGTTCTTCCACCACGAGGTGGTGAAGAAGGCGCTGGTGGCGATCATCGAGAAGCGGGGCAAGGACGAGCGCCTCTGGGGCCTGCTCAGCGAGTGCTACGGCCGCGGCCTGATCACGCCGAACCAGATGACCAAGGGCTTCCAGAGGGTCGCCGACTGCGTCGACGACCTCGCGCTCGACGTGCCGGACGCCGGGAAGCAGCTCGGCTGCTACGTCGAGCGCGCCAAGAAGGCGGGGTGGCTGGACGCGTCCTTCTCCGCTGCCAAGCCGGGGCAGGCACCGGTCCCGGATGGCATTGCCGTATGTTCGTGAGCACCGGTTACATGCAAACACACTAGTGACATTCCAGGGGAGCTCGTTGGGTTTGCAACAACTTTACGCCATTATATTACGTGTATGTATGATCTGCAGGTATGAGAGAAGACGGTCGATTATGAGTATATAAGGCTCGCACAGGAAATGTGCTATAGGATAGGGAGTATGATCTTCCAAAGTAGGAGGTTTTCATGGCGTTTAGCGCGGAGGATTTGTGCATTGAAGAGTTTGTTTTTGCCATTGTTTTTCTCCTACACTGTCCTGTGGTGTTTTTATCTGGTCAACTGCTCGTTGAGGAAATTACAATGTTACTCCTTATCAATGTATCACACATTTCTCTAGTATATTCCATTTTTTGTTTCCATTTTATTTTCAGTTTTCCTTTCCTTTTTTTAGAGTTGTTGCTTTTTAATCTGCCTGGTTTAGTGTACGGTTTTTCTTAAAACTTATGAACATTTTTAAATACATGTTAACATTTTTTCAAATACACATTGAACACTTTTTAATACATTCTTAATATGCTACTTTTTTCATGAATATTTTCGAAAACATGTGAACATTTATTTAGTGTAACGAACAATTGTTTAAATGGTACGATTTTTTATATGGCATGATTATTTTAAAATGTCAATCATTTTTTGAAAAATCAAATGGTATTTTTTTGAATGGTATGAACTCTTTTGAAGATATGTGAACAAAATTTTACATTGCACGAAGATTTCAAAAAACAATTGTAACGTCTGAACATTTTCTTTTATGAATTGTACCCACATTTTTTCTAAATTTGGTGAATAATATTTTTACATTTCATGAATATTTTTAAAACATAATGAACATTCTCAAAACTAAGTAAAATGTTTTTTCATTGATGTAAAGAGAATAGGACGGAAACTAAAACACACGATAGTATATATATTAAAACATTTCAGAGGTGCAAATATAATTATAATAATATAAAATACTTGTAAAATAGGACGTAACATGTGGTTCAGCATGGATTCGGCTTGCCTGCTCCCTTTCCGTGCTCCCACTTCATCCTATGGTTATCTTTTTTTTCTTTTTCCTTTCTAATCTAATCATCTTCCCCCTGATTTTAAAGGGGTGGGGCCAGGCCTTATTTTGTTTCAATCAAATCAAGTCACTTATGCAGGAGCACGGATGAGCACACGCGCGGGGAGCAGGCAAGTCTCATCCGGTTCAGCATGACAAAAAAACCTGCTAGAGGCGTGTGGTTCTTCCTGCAATGGGCCTGGAACTTTTGGAAGACCGCTTGAAGCGACCCCAACATTTTCTATCTTGTTGCAACCCATATATAGACGCGCCCTCATTTCAGAGAACTCCTAGTCGGCGCTTATGTCGCCGATTGAAAAAGCAGCTCTCGTGGGGAGTCTCTGTGTGCCGCAGCCCAGTGAACTGGCTCGCTTGCTCGCCCGCCGCTCGCTCGGTCGCTTCGAAACTGCTCTCTCGGAAACGCTCGCTCAGTCGATTTGAACCGCTCACTCGGCCTTGCTCCATTTTTTCAGCTCATCTTATATCTATCACACAAAAATACATAGCCGCATCTGAAAACAGTCTGCGGACTTGAAAACTGTTCGTGAATTTGAAAAAAGTTCGCGCACTAAAAAACATTAGTGCATTTGAAAAATATTTACGGATCTAAAAAGAGGTTCACGAATTTTAAAGAAGTTCACGGATTTAAAAAAATCCGGCATCTGAAGAAGTTCATGAGTTAAAAAAACGCATCTGTAAAAAGTTTGGGGATTTAAAAAACTTTTGCAGATTTTAAAAAAAGTTCATGAATTGGAAAAGATCGTTTATTTGAAAAAAATATATGTATTTGAAAAAAGTCCATGGATTTTCAGAAAATTGTGCATCTGAAAAAATTTCATGAATTTGATTTTTTTAAGTATTTCGAAAAAGAAGTTCACAACTTCATAAAAAGTTCATGGATTTTGGAAAAAGTTGGTTGATCTGAAAAACAATAAATAAATAAAAATTTCATGAAGTTTGAATAATAATTGCAAATTTGAATAAAAAATCACGAATTAGGAAAAGTTTCTCGGATCTGAAAAACATTAACACATTTAAATAAGTGTTCGTGAATTTGAAAAATATAAGTTCACATTTTTATGGGAAATGATAAAAGTAAACAAGAAATAAGAAAATGAAAACTAAAGTAAGGAAAAACCAAAAACCAAGACAAACCCGGGTAAAAACAAGAAAAATGGAAAACAAAAAAGGGCTGAAAGATTTTAGAAACATCCTTGGAATCTTCCCATAATTATACACTAAGCTACCGACGGGATCGACCAAATAGAAGCTTAGACCGGTCGGCCCGTTAACAAACGAAAGGATCGAGGGAGTGTGCGCCAACTAGGGAAATGCCCTATATTCCATGTTGTAAACGGGAGCAACTAGTTGACGAACGCTCATTTGGAAGCCTCGCAACGATCACTTGCGGGTGACCCGCTCTTAGCCACTGCCACGTGTCGTGTTCTGGATGTTTCCTTCGGATTTTATTTTATTTTTATTTTTCGTACGCGTTTTCGACTTTTAGATTGGTTTTTTTCGGGGTTTTCGACTTTTTTGTTTTCCACCACTCTTTCTTAGCTTCTGGAACAAAAACAAGTCAAAAAAATGCGCAAAAAATGTGCTTTCTTTTTTTTCGGCGAGAGGCACGGTTTTCCTTTCCTTGAGAGGCATGGTTTTACTTTCGCGAGAGACACGGTCGTGCCACTCGGAAACGGAAAAAAGACAAATTTCCATTTTTTTCGCGAGAGGCACGGCCGTGCCTCTCGGAAACGGAAAAAAAACGCGTTTTCTGTTTTTTTCCTTCCACGAGAGGCACGGCCGTGCCTCTCGAAAACGGAAAAACATGTTTTTGTTTTTTCTTCAGCGAGAGGCGCAGTTGTTCTTTCACGAGAAGCACGGCCGCGCCTTTTTCGGAAAGGAAAAAAACCGTGCTTCCGATTTAGTATTTTCATCATGTTTTTTTCCGTGAAAAAAGTTCGTCAAAACCTAACAACATACAATCTTATTTTGAAGATCTCAACGCGAGGAATCCAACGGTGAAAACATTGACATTTGGACGAACCAATAAAACGTTTTGAATAAACGAATCTAGGAAAAAATGGAAAACTCCAAGTTACGACTAAACCCTAAACCCTAAACCTAATTGGCCACTTGTCACAACCTAGAAAGATAGGGGTGATCTTTGCAAGGAGTATTTCTCAATTAGTGATTTCGGCTGTAAGCGTCATATAGGATTCACACTCATTTTGGGTCTTAAGTGCCGATTAGGAGCTCCTCAAGGGCTCTTCACCAAACAAAAAAACACGCTACGCACTACTGGACCACGGGCCCATTCTACTACCTCAGCCTAAATCCTTAAATCCTTCTGCTAGCCCAAACTGGACAGTAATCCGCGCAAATGTTATATCTCACTATATAGCGACTGTAGCATCCGTCTCGCATGAAGCGCATGCATATGGACCAGCCCAATAGCCCAGGTCGGTCGCTAGGTCGACATACTGGTTTGGTCTTCTTCTTCTTTTTTTTTTTGGGGGGGGGGGGGGGGGTCTTTTATTTTTGGATTTTGTTTGTTTCTTCATCGGTTTTATTTGGTTGCCTGTTTTTCTGTGTTTTGTCACAGGTCTTCTTTGTTTCACTGTATCTTTTCTTCTTCTTTTCTATGTTTTTCTTTGTTTCTTTCTTGGTTCACTGGTTTTCCTTTTGCATTTCTTCTTTGTTTTCTTATTTTCTTCAATATTTCTGTGTTTCTCTCTTGGTTTCACCGCTTTCATTCTTTTGCATTTTTTTTCATTTTATTGTTTTCTTTTCTTTGTTTTCTTTTTTGGATTTTATTGTTTGTCTTAGTTTATTTGCCGATTTTTATTGGTTTCTTTTATCACACATTTCTACTTTTTAAAGTACAGAATGTACATTTTTAGTGTAAACATGAGACTTTTTTTGATACACGTTGAACAATTTTCAAATAGAAAATGCACATTTTTTCTTCAATCCATGTTTTGAACACTTTTTTTTGAATACATGGTGAAAGAATTTAAATACACATTGAACACTTTTTATGGTACTAATAACTAATTTTCAAAAAATACGCAAACATTTTTTTACATTGTATATATATTTTAAAAATATTTTCAGTACACAATATATATTTTTAGTGTCCTTGTGAAACATTTTTTGATATACATTAAACATTTTCAGATACATGATGCACAGTGTTCTTTTGAATATGTCTTTTGAAAACTTTTTTGAATACATGATCAACATATTTTCGAATACATGTTGAACATTTTTATGGTAATAAAAATTTTCAAACTACACAAACATTTGCTTACATTCTATAAAATAATTTAAATATCTTCTGTACAAAATATATACTTTCAGTGTACACATGAAACATTTTTGATACATGTTGAACATTTTTCAAATACATGATGTACATCTTTTTAGTATATGTTTTGAATACTTTTATGAATACATGATCAACACTGGTCCAAATACATGTTGAACAATTATTTATGGTATTATTTTTTTGTGTAAATGCAAAAAAATTAACATTGTACGCACATTTTCTTAAATTCCACATACATTATTTTGAAATGCAAGAATGTTTTTCAAAATCTTGCGTACATTTTTTTATGGGACGAAACATTTTTTTACATTGCGTACCTGATTTTTTAAAATAAAACTTCATATACAATATTTTGAAACGCAGGAACATTTTTCATTGTCAATAGCATTTTTTCTGGATGCTTTCAACAATTTTTTAGTTATGCTCACATTTCATTTATGCTGTGTTAACATTTTTTTTCAAATTAGTGGTTTTAATTTTAAATATAAATTAATTATTTAAAGATGTATCAAATTAAAATATAAAAAATGAAATTAGCGCAACATCAGCTTGATAAAGCCACATTCCTACAGGGCCGACCCAGCATCGGCTCCTATAAGCGAGGCGGAGCCCCCCCCAATGCATGGAGACACGCAGGCAAGGTTGGACCAGCCCCACTGCCCCAGAACATGGCAAACTGTGTATGTTAAAGTGGTCGGCTTTGCCTAGGATACCGTGCCTGATTCGAGCCTCAGACATTTTTTTTTAGCATCAGTTCAGACACAAGCGCTCATATACACGCGCATACACTCACCTCTATGAACGCACGCATGCACACCCTACCCCTATGAGCATCTCCGAAAGACTGAGCCGGCATACCATCTAACCAACTCAACTACGGGTTGATTCGCAGCCTCAGACATTCAAAACGAAGAACATAAGACAAAACGATTTTGACTCCATCTACGCATGCATGATAGCGTGGCGTGTGCTAGAAGGTGGTGCATGCATCAACGTGGGCTGACGACATTTTCTGCGAGAGGACATGTGGTCTGACATGTGACCACCACGCGACGCAGTGGCCCGGAGACATGCTCAAAACATGCCATACCACTCCCTAGTCAACTCAACCGCGTTAGAAAAATGATTATGAAATTCACCGTGGGCCTTACGCTTACAGGAAAAAACGTACTCTAGTTCATAAATACTCTAAGTTGTACTAAATCAGCGACGAGTAATATAAAACGAAAAAAGTACTCTCATAGTGATCTAAACGTTTTTATATTTTTTTTACTGAGGGAGTATGATTCAGTGACCCGCAAAAAAAAAGTATGATTCAGTGAAAATAGGTGTAGTTATTTCTGCATAAACTTGCTCGCTTTTTTTTACAGAAAAGCGAGAGACCGAAGCACCGACTATATACTCGAACAAAATAAAAAGAAGAGAAAAATGCCGAAGCACCTGAGAGCACGGCGCTTGGCCTCTCGCTGCTCCCCCGGCCAGTCGATCTCCCCTGGATCGCCCGCGTCTCGCGGCTGGATCCGAGCAAAGGGCCAAAGCCAGCTGCTGATGGGTGCTCCTGCGCGTGGCAACAAAGGAAGCACAGCTCATCTCCTAAACGCCAAAGGAAGCCATCAGCAGAGGCATCTTCGTGCTGTGATCACTGATCGGTGATCCAAGCCTTCTCTCCACGCATAACTTTGCTTGAGTTTCTTTGCTGCCGAAGACTTTCCTTGTTGAAGAAAAATATCTTAGCGCAACTCTAACTGGAGCGACCAAACGGACGCGCATTTTATATGTTTTTTGTCCGCTTAAATTGGCTGAGCGGACATCTATGTCTGTTTTTTCGTTTAGGTCGGTGCATGCACCTAATACTGGTCCGACATAATTTTTTGCGCGCGGACTTAAGAGAAAAACCACACAAACACATCCAGACTCAACATAATTAAACATTAAACGCCGGCCAAAGACCACTTAAACATTTAAAAAAAGCCTGCGCTCCGCGCGCTGCCTTAGGCGGTGGCGTCCACCCCGTGCCGGTGAGGTCCATTAACTCTCGTGGCGGGCCAACCTAGGGGAATGCCGCCTCCCAGGCCCATGCCGCATCCTGCGCCGGATGCGTCCACGGCTGCACTGCTGCCCCGCGGCGGGCGCGCTCCTCCTCCTCCCGTGCCCAGCGGCTTTCTAGCTCCATCCATCGCTCGTCGGCGGCGCACTCCTCCGCCAGCGCTCGCGCCCTTCATTGTTAGAGGTATGCTGCCTCCTGCTCCGGCGTCGTGCCGAGCCACAAGGACCACTAGTACCACTCCGGCTCGGACTTCGTGGCCGTCGGTGGGGGAATGACGCAGTCACCGGGCACGGACATCGCAAGGGCCTCCTCCAGGCCCTCCCAGTGTGCGTCCTCGTCACACCTGCTCTCCTCCAGAACGTGTTGCAGTGCCGCCTCCAACGCACCCTGGTAGGTCACCTCCGCCTCCTCCTCCTCTAGCTTGACCTCCGGGGGCGGCGGTGGGACGGCGTGGTTGAGCTGCACGCCGCGGCGGCGCTCCTCCTTGTGCTCCATCATGAACCAGATCTTCCAGTTGGGAGAGTCCGACACGTACGGAGGGAGTCGCCGCTGCTCCGACGTCAGAAGCTCGCGGCACCTGCGCACTTCCACGGCGTGCGCCCGTGCCAACTATGGCACCCGTGGCACCGGGATGCGGTGCAGGTCCAGATGCTAACCATGGGGCATGTTGACATCCGAATAGGGCAGCGTCTGCCTGTATTGCCGGTGCCACCTTGCCTGGTGCACCGGGATGTACAACCGCCCCCTTTCCCGCGGCAGTGCTCCGCGTCGAGGAGGTGGCGGTGGCATTCGGGACGAGCTGGCGTCGGGGGTGAACTTCCCTTGCCCTTGCTGAAGAACCACATGGCAAGCTAGGGTTTCGCTGTCGCTGGCGAGGGAGCAAGCTTGGCTAGATGTGGACGAGAAGCGGATGAGGCCGCCCCCTCCGCACACTTGCATTAAAAAGGACGGCGATCCACACCTTCCACACACTGCCAGGCAGGCTAGAGGTAGGTGGTCGTGCTTAATATGACCCCTGGCGGTGGTTGGGCGACCGACAGGTGGGGCCGCGACGGACACCAGGGGGACATGTGGCGCATCGTTTTGTGTTCGTCTGGATGCAAACCGGGCGCAAATTTGGTCATGAAATGCGTCCATATGGACACCGAGCGGACACATTTTGGGTTTGCGTCTGCGCGTTAGGCCAGTGTTTTGGTCAGTTTCGACCCAAACGGATACGCACAGACGGTTTGGGTCAGCGTGTTGGAGCTGTTCTTATCGTCATGAGGGCTCCTTTAATTTGAAAGATTTTCATAGGAATTTTAGAGAATTACAATCCTTAGAAATTTTTTCTATGTTGGTTGTTTGATTCATAGGATTGAATCATATATGAATTTTTCTTAAGGACCTTTTTGTATTACTTCGCATAGATTTGCATCCACCCAAACCTCTTTAAAAAAACTTCTGTTTTTCCTATACTAGCAAGATGCATGTGCATTGCACGGAACATCAAGATGCATTTTTTTACAAAACACTTGTTGTGATTGACCCATCCGTGAGTAATCCCATGTTTAAAAACTAATGATATCTAGAAAGAGGGGACAAAAGGTAAGGAGGAGTGGGGCGCGGTGGTGATTGGTGGTCGGACTGAGCGGGGGCATGAGGATGGACGATGCTGGCAGCGGCCACCATACCAGATTGTTTGAGAGGCTTCCTTTTTTAATTGCTCAATAATGAGGTTGTGGGAGATAAGGATGAACGATGGAAGGCCTTATCTGCAAATGTGGAGATAGGTGCGGGTATCTTTTTGCAAAATTGCCATAGTTTGCTTTCTATCCGTTAGATATAGATCGGGCTGTCTATATTGCAAGATGGCAGACACACCATCATCACCAATTCGGTTTTTTATAAGAGTGGAGATGATGCAATCAAACAACTCAAAATCATGTAGATTGAGATGACTATAACATTTTGATCCTACGTTTCTCTAATTCCAACGTTTTTTAGAATCATGCGAATGAAAGAGACCCTTAAAAGATGTCTTCCTCCGCTCCACGAGATGTTTTTCCATTCACCAAATCTTTTGTTAAATTTAGAGTAAAATACTTTCTGCTATCTAGTTATGGGTTGTGAAAAAAATTATGGCAATATAAAAATAAGGGTTTCATGCATTGTGAAAAATTCCTCACCGCATGGGGATCCTTTTTTCTTTAGAGTTTTCTATATGCGTAATTTCTCGATGGCCCTTTATGACATGCTTTTAACTCATTGTATTAGTTTCTCGAAACTAATAAGGTGCACCCATGTATCAGGACTGACATGGCAACTGACTATGATGAAATAGCCAAGACTTAATGTTAGCCCCACACCAATCTTATAAACTACATTAATGACCAATAGCTACAATGACAACATTAGCTACAATGAACAAATAAACATGTAGTTGTGCCCCATGCCAAGTCCCTTGTTGTCTAGGGCATGGCTACATCCCTGGTATCATGGGAGTTGATTAAAACTAAGGACTTTGACATAATTTGGTCGACCTAATGAGTACATGTGTCTAAATTATATGTTTGGGAAGTTGTTATGTTGTCCTAACAAGTGAATTTGACCTTTTACTTTATCAAAACATGGGGTAGAAACTATGCTATGTCATTGTTAAAATGTATTCCCTCTGTTTCTTTTTAGTCTGCATATAAAAATACCAACTTTATAGGAAAATTGATATCAACATTCAGGATATGAAATCAATATAATTAGGTGCATTAGGAAATTGATTTTCATACTATATAACATTAGTATTGTGAATGTTGATATATTTTATATAAATTTGGTCAAACTTTGTGCAGTTTGACTTTAAAGAAATATTACACACGGAGTACACAGAAAGGGAGGGAGTAATATGCGGCAAGATTTTTCAAATGGAGTAAAATTGGATGTCACAAATGTCAGAATTAGAGGTAATAAGTGAAACTTACTCTAATTAAGTCATGCATCGTCATGGTACTAGTTGCAAGAGACAATCAACATTGTATAACAATGTTTTATTATCTTCTCTATATGATGCGGGAGGTTGAAAATAAGTCACTTTTTACCGTTGAACATGAACCAAAGTCTATCATCATTCTTATTGAAGTATGCCATGTAAATAGGTTACAAAGTTGTGTGATGACGTGCCCCTGAAAAATTATAAGATATGACATGAAGGGCAACTCATCACACAAACAAAGTTTATGGCGTAGGAGGCCTAAAACAAGTCAACCTTCTTTGCTATTAGAGATGACCTAAAATTTGTCGTAGTTGGTAAAGTATGCCATTTGTCGGTTACGACACTACCTAATGATGTGCACAAGAAAAAGGCAATGACGATACGAACAAAAACTCATTGGGCGCTAAAGTTTTGTTGTCACGTAAGAGAAACCATATAAGTCAACCTTATCTACTATCAGATGTGACCTAAAATTTGTCATCATTGTTGATAAAGTTTAATGTGTACATGTTATGATGTTACATGATGGTCACAAATTGACATCAAAGACAGCTCATTGTACAACGTGTCCATTGCCTAAGTGGCATTACATGGTGGGGAAGTCAAACATTATTAGGAACTTTGTAAAGCTTGTCATGTGGTAATTTACATGATGACGTGACAAGTTTGTATGTTTCCAAACCAGTAAGTCTACATAGGCTACGATGTAGCGTGAGTGCCACCAGGTAGGAACTACCATGGTCAAGTCACATATGATCGTGGATGCTTGCCGACCCAGTTAGTCCCAACGCCCTCCGGGGGTTGTTCCCCTTATAGCCCTAGAGATGGAACGACTCTCCTCCGTCGAAGGTGGTTCGAGGATGGTCACTAATGCGGCTTGAACTACGTCAGTATTTCCCCAAAGAGGAAGGGATGATGCAGCACAACCACGGTTGGTATTTCCCTCAGTGACGAGACCAAGGTTATCAAACCAGTAGAAGAACCATGCAACACTACATGAATGGCACCTGCACACAAGGAACAAATACTTGCAACCCGACGTAAAAGAGGGGTTGTCAATCCCTCCCGGGTAAAAACATAGATAAAATTGTAGTAGATTGGATAAATAGATCTCGCGGGAACGCGAGATAAAATGAATAAATAAAAATTGCAGCAAGATTTTTTGGGGTTTTGGGATTAATAGATCTGAAAAAATAAAAGCAAATAAAAATAGATCTTGAAGGCAAATATGGTAAAGAAGAGACCCAGGGGTCGTAGATTTCACTAGTGACTTCTCTCGAGAAAAATAGCATACGGTGGGTAAATAAATTACTGTTGGGCAATTGATATAACTTCAAATAATTATGACAATATCCAGAAAATGATCATTATATAGGCATCGCGTCCAAGATTAGTAGACCGACTCCTACCTGCATCTACTACTATTACTCCACACATCGACCGCTATCCAGCATGCATCTAGTGTATTAAGTTCATGGAGAAACGGAGTAATGCAATAAGAACGATGACATGATGTAGACAATATCTATTCATGTAGGAATAGACCTCATCTTTTTATCCTTAACAACAATGATACATACATGTCATTTCCCCTTCTGTCACTGGGATTGAGCACCGTAAGATCGAACCCATCACAAAGCACCTCTTCCCATGGCAAGAAAAATCAATCTAGTCGGCCTAACTAAACAAAAGATTCGAAGAAGAAATACGAGGCTATAAGTAATCATGCATATAAGAGATCAAGAGACTCAAATAAGTTCCATGGATAAAAACATAGATCTGATCATAAACTCAAAGTTCATCGGATCCCAACAAACACACCGCAAAAAGAGTTACATCAAATAGGTCTCTAAGAGACCATTGTATTGAGTATCAAAAGAGAGAGAGGAAGCCATCTAGCTACTAACTACGGACCCGTAGGTCTATAATGAACTACTCACGCATCATCGAAGAGGCACCAATGAGGATGATGAACCCCTCCATGATCGTGTCTAGATTGGATATGTGGTTTCTGGAACTTGCGGCGGCTGGAATTGTGTTTCGTCGACTCCCTTAGGGTTTTTAGAATACTAGGGTATTTATATAGCAAAGAGGCGGTGCTGGAGGCCAATGAGGTGGGCACAACCCACCAGGGCACGCCTGGGCCCCCAGGTGCGCCTAGGTGGGTTGTGCCCCCCTCGGGGCACCCCTTTGGTACTTCTTTGGCCCATCGTGTGTCTTCTGGCCCAGAAAAATTCTCCAAAAAGTTTCGCTGCATTTGGACTCCGTTTGGCACTACAAGAATCTTGTTAATACATGATGGACTTAATCTATCATGGAACAGTTCAAAACCGTCATCGAGGGAGGGCCACGACGGATTTAGAATCCATCATGTATATCATGTCATAATTTGACAACTGTACCATCATGACAGTCCATCTCTGTCACCGATCAGTCCCTAGGCCCTGCTACCTCTTGAGCTTGTGTTGGTTTTTCCCTTGAAGAGGAAAGGGTGATGCAGCAAAGTAGCGTAAGTATTCCCCTCAGTTTTGAGAACCAAGGTATCAATCCAATAGGAGATTACGCAACAAGCCACCAAATACCTGCACAAACAAACACCAACTTGCAACCAACGCGACAAAGGGGTTGTCAATCCCTTCATGGTTATTCGCAAAGTGAGATCTGATAGAGATGGATAAACAGTAAAGTAATATTTTTGGTATTTTGGGTTTATGGAATGGGAAGTAAAAGATTGCAAAGTAAGGGAACGGCGACCGAAATTGGCAAGTTGACGGGAAACTAATATGATGTAAAATAGACCCGGGGGCCATAAGTTTCACTAGAGGCTTCTCTCAAGATATAAATTATTACGATGGGTGAACAAATTACTGCCGAGCAATTGATAGAAAAGCGCAAAGTTATGAGGATATCTAAGGAAATGGTCATGAATATAGGCATCACATCCGTGTCATGTAGACCGAAACGATTCTGCATCTGCTACTATTACTCCACACATCGACCGACTCCTGCCTGCATCTAGAGTATTAAGTTCATAAGAACAGGGTAACGCATTAAGTAAGATGGCATGATGTAGCGAGATAAAATCAAGCAATGTGATGAAAACCCCATCTTGTTATCCTCGATGGCAACAATACAATACGTGCCTTGCTGCCCCTACTGTCACTGGGAAAGGACACCGCAAGATTGAACCCAAAGCTAAGCACTTCTCCCATTGCAAGAAAAAACCAATCTAGTTGGCCAAACCAAATCGATAGTTCGAAGAGACTTGCAAAGATATAAAATCATGCACATAAGAATTCAGAGGAGATTCAAATAATATTCATAGATAAGCTGATCATAAATCCACAATTCATCGGATCTCGACAAACACACTGCAAAAGAGTATTACATCGAATAGATATCCAAGAACATCGAGGAGTACTTTGTATTGAGAATCAAAGAGAGAGAAGAAGCCATCTAGCTACTAGCTGTGGATTCGTAGGTCTGAGGTAAACTACTCACGCTTCATCGGAGAGGCAATGGTGTTGATGTAGAAGCCCTCTGTGATCGAATCCCCCTTCGGTAGGATGCCGGAAAAGGCCCCAAGATGGGATCTCACAGGTACGGAAGGTTGCGGCGGTGGAAAAGTGGTTTCATGGCTCCCCTAGATGTTTTTGGGGTATAAGAGTATATATAGGAGGAAGAATTAGGTCAGGAGAGCTATGAGGGGCCCACAAGGTCGGGGGGCGCGCCCTCCACCCTTGTGGTCGCCTCGAGGCTCCTCTGACTTGCACTCCAAGTCTCCTGGGTGTCTTCTGGTCCAAGAAAAATCATCGCGAAAGTTTTATTCCGTTTGGACTCCGTTTGGTATTCCTTTTCTGCGAAACTCTAAAACAAGGAAAAAACAGAAACTGGCACTGGGCTCTAGGTTAATAGGTTAGTCCCAAAAATCATATAAAATAGCATATTAATGCATATAAAACATCCAAAACAGATAATATAATAGCATGGAACAATCAAAAATTATAGATACGTTGGAGACGTATCAGGCCCGCCTAGGCCCAGTCCTCCATGATAGACTAATCCATCATGGATGACATGACACTGAACAAACGTGGGCTTGACGTGGAATCTACATGGCACCAGCATGGGTCTGACATGGCATCTTGCATAGCCAAGCCCATTGCCCATTTTTTTAGCGTGGCGGTTTAGCCCATTCATTTCAATCCAGACCATAGTATTCATCCAACCAGCTACGGCACCACCCTTTACACATAATCAAATAAACATAATCAAATAAGCTTTCTGTCACGCCCAATATGCGAATCTATCCTAAAGAGACTCAAAGGTCCCACCAAGGATAGAACCGCATATTGACATGCTTTTGCAAGGTGGATATCATTACATCAAACCATTACATGATAGATGGGGGTACATACAACACATATAAATGTCGCAAGAATACATCAATCCAACATACATAGAACAACATACGACTACGGATGAAACACAAACAAAAGCTCGAACGACATCCACCCTGCTAGCCCAGGCTGCCGACCAGGAACCTATCCCTCAAACGAAGAAGAAGAGGAACAAGAACTCCAAAACAATAAACATCGCTCTCGCGTCATGATCATCACATTACCTGTACCTGCAACTGTTGGTGTAGTAATCTGTGAGGCACGAGGACTCAGCGATCCCATTACCATGGGTATCAAGACTAGCAAAGCTTAAAGGGTAAGGAAGGGGTAAGATGGTGAGGTTGCAGCAGCGACTAAGCAATGTATGGTGGCTAACTTACGAATACAAGAGTAAGATGAGAAACTACGCAAATGGTCGCCAACCTAGAAATGATCAAGAAGTGATCCTGAACTACTTATGCTCAAACATAACCCAATCGTGTTCACTTCCCGGACTCTGCTGAAAAGAGACCATCACGGTTACGCAACGTGGTTGGTGTATTTTAATTGAGTTTACTTCAAGTCTTCTACAACCGGATATTACAAATTCCCATCTGCCACGTAACCGCGGGCACGGCTCTCAAAAGTTTAAACCATGCAGGGATGTCCCAACTTAGCCCATGACAAGCTCACGATCCGCGGAGACAATCCTCCATCGCGGGACACCCGATCAGACTCGGAATCCTGGTGCACAAGACATTTCCACCATGATAAAACAAAACCAGCAAGACCTGTCGATGCGCCGACAAATCCCGATAGGAGCTGCGCATATCTCGTTCTCAGGGCACACCGGATGGGCAAGACATCGGGTTGGCTGAGACCCTGGTTGCCCAGGGGGCGCCGGACATCGCCCGGTTTGGACCAACACTCATAGGAGCACTAGCCCGGGGGGTTGAATAAAGATGATCCTCGGGTTTATAACTCCCTAGGGAAAGCTTAGGTTGTTATTAGGCAAATGTTAAAACCAATGTTGGGCCTTGCTATAAGAGTTTTATTCAAAGCGAACTGTCAAGAGGGTCCCATACCCCTCATCGTGTAGGGACGCAAAATCAAGGAACATAACACCGGTATGAAGGAAACTAGGGCGGCAAGAGTGGAACAAAACACCAGGCAAAAGGCCAAGCCTTACACCCTTTACCAAGTATATAGATGCATTAATTAAATAAGAGATATTGTGATATCCCAACAATGTTCATGAAATCCATGTCATAACATGGAACAATCCTGCAACAACACCTGCAACTAGCAACGCTATAAGAGGGGCTGAGCAAAGCGGTAACATAGCCAAACAACGGTTTGCTAGGAAGGGTGAAAAGGTTAGAGGTTTTCATGGCAATTTGGGAGGCTTGATAAACAAGTAATAGGCAACGCGACATAGCGATAGCATCGAGACAACTAGCATAGCAAAGATAGTAGTGAGATCCAAGGTGACGATCATCTTGCAATAATGTGTGAAATTTGAAAGAAGGAAGAAGTGAAATGGTTTGCACTTGGAGAAAAGATGAAGAGGCAAACAACCATAGGAGGAGGAGGGGAAGATGGAGGGCACACAACCAACACCTCAACATGAAGAATGCCACCCACATGATGATCATGATGCAATGCAATAAAATGACAAGAGGCACATCAAAATCACGAAGCATATAACAAGAAAGATGATCATGGCAACAACAAGGATGGGAAAATGCAATATAATGGCAAGAGGCACAATGCAAACACATGACATAACAAGTGAAATGAGCATGGTGCAAGAAGAAAAGATATGAAAAGGCACTCAACATGACCATGCCATAAACATATAGGAATGAAATATGCAAAACAATTATGATAATGCAACAAACACAATAAACACAAGGCAACAACTAAAATAAAAGGAAGGTAACTGGAGCATCAATCTCGGGGCGTCACAACACTCCCCCACTAATAAGAGATGTCATCCTGAGATCTTAGGAACGATACAGAAGAGAAAGAGGAAGAGGTGAAACAAGAACACAAGAGATAAGATGGACAAGGTCGAGAGCACTCGGGAAAAAGAGGAACGACAATTATGACGAGAATCAAAAGCTCAAGGAATACGATAGCCTCTGAAACCACTCCGGTTAGAACAAGATAGAAAAGGAATAAGAACGAAAGAATTAGGATAGCATCCCGATTGAACATGGAATGAAATTGAACATGAACTTGACAAGATTGAACGATACATGACGGGAGGACCAACACAACGCCTCCGGAAGAATTGAAAGAATGGAATGAAAAGAACGGAGAAGAAGAAGACAACTTCTACTAGCATTGAGTTGAGAGGCATCCTTTCGAAGAAGGTTGAACGAAGTTGTTGTATAATCAACAACGAAAAGAAAAGCTTGTTCTGGACTTATGGAAAACATCTCAAAATTATGAGGTGATAACCGACCATAAGCGGAAATGATTGAATAGCTGAGAAGAACGAAGAAATGCAAAACTCCACTTCAAAAGCATATGAAGAATTAATTGCACTTTGAGATGCAAGAGGAAAAGATACTTGAGCTTCGACTACATGAATCTTGATGAACACTTGAAGAATGAATTAAATACTTAACGAACCACCATGAAGAACTCTGGTAACAAAAGGATGATGAGATAGAATTCAGGGATGAAAAGAATAAGGTTAAAGACTTGCGATGATTTAGATGGAGCTTCGCGATGAGAAAAGCGAGAAAACTTAGAACTCCGGAAAAGAAAAGATGAAACACATCTAACCGAGAATGTGATATGCCGAACAAACTCTGGAAAGAAGAGATTAAACAACTTGATGAAAGAAGAATAAGAATTATCTTATGCTTAACCTTCATCAATTAAATTGATGAGAATCAATGGATTTGCATACTACTTTTTTGCGTTGGAAAATATAAGGGGTAGATATAGCGCAAAACTTGAGAAGGTCTTCATGAACCATCGGTAGGACTGGAAAGAACGAATGAATTGATGCGATAACAAAGGAATAGGAATCTTGAATGAACCACCGTAAGAGTTGAAATGAATGACGAAAAGAGAATGACTCTCCGAAAAGCATTACAGACGCACGAAGATACTTGAATGAATCAAGATACGAGAGAACGAAGACATCACAAATTGATTAAAGAATGCTTGAACAAAGACCGGTACAAATAAGGGAACGGACGATGCTGAAAACTTGGAACAAAGGAATCTTCTGAAATGGAAGCCTCCAAATAATCGAAACGGGAAAACAACTCCTGAAATACTTCGGATGGGTAAGAAAAGAATTGCACGATTGAAACCAATTTGAGATGATAACCTCAAGCTAGCACCACAAGTCTTCGAGAGGATGGACAAGAATTAGATGAGAACTCTTCTTCACTCTTCACACATTGAGAAGGACGAAGAGAAACACCACCAAAATTTTTGAGATACTCCGGGAGAATGAAAAACAAAGAGGTTGAACCAACAATGAAAATACTTTGAAATCGATCTTGGAAGGCATCTTACTGATGAAATTCATACTTACATCAAACTATGAAAAGAATTTCAGAATAGCTCCGGAAAAATTAGAAGAGTCAGGTAAGGTCCTGGGAAAGACCTATGGGTTAGGGCCCACTGAAAAGAAAGCACCATTGGAAAGGATTGCTTGGATAAGAAATGATACACCGGAACGATTGAAAGACTCGAATGAGGTGACAACCTCGAATTAATTGAATGCAAACACAAATCTTCTAGATGTTTTGAGCACTCTGGAATGATAAAGTGGCAAGAGGAGAATAAGCAAGGGGAACACTTGAGTTGATGAAAAGAATATGATCAACAATGAAAACTTGAATTGAATCCACCGGAAAGGAAATCGACACGAACAACGATGAGTTGACGAGAATTCACCGGTTGAGACAAATGGATAAATACTGAAGAGACTCTGCACGACTGAAATTGATGCTAGAATAGAGGTTCAGACTCTGGGAATAAAAAGGGGTGGGAGGGCAGGAAAAACAACGGCAAGTTTGAACGGGGAACCGACAAATAACTTGAAGAGGAAAAACACCAGTTCAACTAACTGAGGAAAGAATGCAAAGGCTTCGCATGAGTAGGATGGATACTCGATTGCGAACTCCGGCTCCGAGAAGAAAAAGGGTGGGCGGGTGTGAAAAGAAAGACGACTTCATACGGGGAAACAACGTCGTTAAGAAAGAACCGAGGACTGATCTTGGAAAAGACAAGAAGGATCGAATCCTTTGAAGAGAGACCACCAGATGAAAAGAGCTGACATCGCAATGAACGAAAACTAACTGTGTGATCCTAAAAAAATGAAGGGGGAGAGGAGTAGATCAAAACACCTACGACAAGATTTCTCACCAGAGCGACGAAGGGGAAGAGGAGTAAAAAGAAATCCTACTCTCTGAAAGTGCGTTATATCTCGACTAGAGGGGGGGTGAATAGGCGATTTTTATGAAAGTCTTCAAAGTGGAAGTTATGAAGACAAACGATAGAAATAAACCTATTACCATGCAGCGGAAGGTAGACTACACTAGGCAAACCATAGTCAAGTATTCAATGGAAGTGAAAGCACAATGACTAATAGCAGCAATGTAGTAAGGATCAGGTAGGAAGATATTATGAAGCCAACAGAACACGCAGTCACTCGGTGAAGACAAAAGATAGTGCAAACATACAATGACTTCACAAGGAGTAACAGTAAGTAAAGGGAAGGGAAGGATGAAAGTGACTCGTTGAAGACAATGATTTGTTGGACACACAAAAAAAAAACACACACAAAACACACAACACATCAATGAACTAAGATGAACAACATAGTAACAACTAGATCAAAGAAGAACGACATACGCATAGATATTTAAACCTGAGGACACACAGTCATACCAGCCTGACACGTCCTCACCGTATTCCCCTTGAGCTAAGGTACACAGACCTCGCCCAATCACTCTGGTAAGTCTTCAAGGTAGACTCCCAAACCTTCACAGACTTCGTTCACCGGCGATCCACAATGACTCTTGGATGCTCAGAACGCGACGCCTAACCGGCTGGAGGATTCACAGTCCTCAAGTGTAATAAGTCTTCAGATCACACAGACAAGAAGACTTAAGTGATGCCTAACACTCTTTGGCTCTGGGTGGTTAGGGCTTTATCCTCGCAAGGAATTCTCTCTCAAAGGCTTCGAGGTGGGTTGCTCTCAAACGACAAAAGCCGTACTTTAACTCTGAGCAGCCAACCGTTTATGGTTGTAGGGGGTGGGCTATTTATAGCCACTAGGCAACCCGACCTGATTTGTCCGAAATGACCCTGGGTCACTAAGGAACTGACACGTGTTCCAACGGTCAGATTTCAAACACACGCGGCAAACTTTACTTGGGCTACAAGCAAAGCTGACTTGTCCGACTCTGGACAAGATTTGCTCTCATAGTCTTCACTCGAAGACATAGGTTTTGGTTAAGCATCACTTCAGTCATTCTGACTGGTTCTCTTGGACCCCACTTAACAGTACGGTGGTTCCTATGACTCAACAAAGAAGAAAAAGAACTACGAAAGATCTAAGTCTTCGAGCTCCATAGGCTTCATGCGATGTCTTCTCTTGTCATAGTCTTCAATGTGAATATCTTCATATACCACCTTTGATTCAATGTCTTCATACATTTTTAGGGGTCATCTCTGGTAGGAAAACGAATCAATGAGGGACTTCTACCTGTGTTATCCTGCAATTCTCACAAACACATTAGTCCCTCAACTAGGTTTGTCGTCAATACTCCAAAACCAACTAGGGGTGGCACTAGATGCACTTACAATCTCCCCCTTTTTGGTGATTGATGACAAACTAGTTGAAGTTTTCAACGGGGAATATAATATGTGAAATTGTAAAGGATAAGGAATTGTCTTCATAAGTTGCAAGGGCTCCCCCTGAAGATGTGCATATAAGTAATTTGCTTTGGAATGCAAATGCACATGGCAGGTTGTACTTGTGGAGATCCTCTTCAACTTATGATGACAATCCACTATGCATGTGAAGGTATGTGAAGATAATGACATGCATAATGGAAAATGGACGTCTGCAAAATGATCTAAGTGCGGAATTTATCGTCGCACATGCGGAATTTATCATCGCATCAAACAAGGTGGCAAATAAGTAGCAGACGACCATCGAGTTTAAGTGTTACAACTCAAAGAACCAAATGTATCAAGAAACGAGAGTTGTAACACGAAGCAAAATATAAAGCACCCGCCCATATGGACCCGCTTGAAGACTATCAACTCATATGCTTCTCCCCCTTTTGTCAGTAAGGACCAAAAAGGTTTGAAGACATAGAGCATCTACTCGTTCCCATGAGGAGTAGGTGAAGCAGCAGGGTCGTGGTGGTGTTCGGCGGTGCAGAAGAACTTGGAGCAGTGTCGAAGCGTGCTGAAGGAGGTGGCGGTGAAGTAGCATCGTCTTCATCCTCGATCACTCTGGCATTCACAGTTGCAGCAGAGGAAGAGAACTCAGAGTCTTCAAGAGATGGAGTTCGTCGCAGCACTGCCCTTCGAGGAGGTGTGGAGTCAAACTTGAAGCGCTCAGAGAAGCCATCCTCTTGAAGATCATCTTCAGAACACATCAGCGTCCCCTTTCCATGTGCGTCGAGAGGTTTCATGGGCAACAAAAGCATTCTTGGTGGCAAGATTGCGAATGCGGTTGACATCCACCAAGAGGCTTTGCATTTGATGCTTCAGCCAGTCATGATGCCTATCCTGTTTCTGATGAAGAGCCACCAGAAGCTCTCGGTCATTGAGAACACGAGTGCGCTTCTTGGGTCGTTGGGCAATTGTGCTATCGGTGGCTTCAGTAAGGGCAGGATGTGGTGCACGTGTAGTTCCAGCCAAAGGATACACGAGTGACTGCTTCAACTCCTTCAATGTTCTGAGAAAAACTTTGATGCTCCGCATTCTGAAGACTTAGAGGTTCCTTGGCAGGCTCAGAAATGGCTTCAATAGACATATCCACATCAGGCAGAAAGATCCGATGATTGCGAGCAGATGGCTGATATGAGATAGCGGAGTGAAGTTTGATCAGCCGCATTACCCATGGGGCATAGAACTTCAAGCCAAAAAGATCAGAGCCTGATGCAGCAAGTTGGCGAATGAAGAAGTCCTGTGCATTGAAGCATTTGCCATGAAGAATATAGAAGACCAAAGTCTTCATTGCACCTTCCAGCTTGGCATGTGGAGAGTGTCCTTTGATGGGCCAGAGAGTTCGCCTTATGATGTGATAAATAGTCCTTGGCAGATACTCAAGGTCTTCAACAAAGAACTCTTTGGGATATGCAGCATCTTGGGCAATGGCTTCATCATACTGAGCATCTGACTCATGTTAGGTTCAGGCTTCTGAAAGATGCTCTCCACAGCTTCACTGTGAAGTTGACAGCCAGATTCGTAAGAGATCGCCAGGAGTGGGTAGACCAGTGAGCTCAATGATGTCAAAGGCTTTGGCTTCGTGATGAACGTTTCCTGTCATCCACTCCAGGACCCAAGTCTTCGGATCTCTGTTATACCCGCGGATGTGAAGTGTGGCATAGAATTGGAGCAGCAGCTCTTCATTCCAATGCTCTTGATCGGTGACTAATGGTAGCAATCCAAACTCTTTGAAGAAATCCAGAGCTTCTTCCAAACAGGGCAGACCAGCTATTGCTTCAATGTCAAGACGCTTGTGTGGGAAGATGCGACCTTGATTGTAAAGAATGCAGGAGTAATAGCTTCGCTGCGGATAGCTCCAGAACCGATTAGATGATATTCTCTCCCTTGATTAGGGGTTCCTAGAGCTATTGAAGAAAGTGTTGTCTGCTTTGAAGCCATTGATATTGAAGGATCCAGGTGCTGATGCAGGACCTGGGAACCTGGGCAATCTTGGGATTGGCTTCTGTACCTGAGGCCTGTGCTCAACATGATAGTCGAACTGAGGACCGGCAGCAGGCGCAGGAACAGAAGCAGTGGGATCAGAGGCTTAGCTGACTTCTGGTGCTTTTGTTGGTGAGGGCTCCACATTAGCTTCAGCCATGACAACGTCAGTGGCTTCATTGGTGTTGGTGGTGCAGCCTCAAGATTTTCAACCTCCACTTGACGAGCTGGAGGGTCGGTCACAATCACGTTCTCCTCGAGAACCGCTTCTTGGTGGGACAGGGGAGTAGCAGCTTGTGGGACTTCTTCTTCATCGGCTGATGCAGCCGGAATGTCTTCAGCAGCTTTAGCTTCAGACGCAGAGACTGGAGGCCTTGGTCCTTTGCGAAGCCTGCGCAACGCTGGCGACGCCTGTGGAGTTGGAGTGTTGGCTGGGCCTCAAAGTCTTCTTCCTCTTGTGGGCGATCAGCCCATGAAGCATCCTGAGCAATTGGCGTCAGAGGACGACCAATGCTGATGAGTTCGATGTGCGTTAGCACAGGCGATGATACCTGTTGGTGCTCGAGCTGAGGAAGGACTGCATCATCTTCAACATGGTCATGGTGACCAATGTCTTCAGCAGCGATGGGATCAGCTGCTGGAAAGTCTTCAGCTTCATGAGCCTCTGTGAAAGCAGGCTCATGGACAGTCAGTTGACGTTCTTGTTCAGCGTCAGGGGAACCATGGAGATGGGTTCAACAATCAAGGGCTCTGTGGGAGCAGCCCGTTCTCTTCTTGGTCTTCCTCTTCTTCTTGGAGGGGGCAGTAGGAGAGGCTTCAGGATGTTTCCTCTTCCTGGCTTCAGCCTCAGCAGTCCTCGTCTTCTTCAGCTCTGAAGCGGTTGACCGGGGCCTTTGGCTTCGAGCCAGTCATGCTAGTTGGGAAGACAATGGGATCTGCTTCCTGCCTTGGTGCGAGAGGTTCGGCCATAATGGGCTTCTTCTTCTTCTTAGCAGCCATCCTGGGGATCAGGACGCCCAAGGGCCTTGCGCTTCTCAGCCTCATTGTAAGGCCTTGCACACACTTGTCAGCCAGGCTCTTCATGCGCTCCCGAGAACCCTGAGCTTCTGCGCGTTTCTTGAGAAAGGCTTCTTTGAGCTCGTGCAGCATAATCTTGAAGTTTTTCACCTCTTGCACGCTGAGCTTGGCCATATGCTTCTTGAACTGAGCCTTTTCATAGTCAATCTTTTGCTTCAGTTTGACGATGCGCTGAGCGAGAGCTAGCTCTGAAGCAATGGCGCCATGGAAGGCGACACTGAGGCCAATGGGTAGTTGCAGATCTTCGAAGCTGATGTTGGGCGTGTCAAACCACTCATCAATGAAGTTGTGGATGATTGTCACGTCAAAGAGAGGCAGATCATTGAAGATTTCTGCTTCTTCTTTGCTCTTGATGAGTTGCTCAAGAGCGTCATCTGCAAGATCTTCATCACTGGACAGATCAATGGCATCATTGCGCAGAATGGCAGCAGCTGTCAGCTCTTGGCTGGTGTGTGGCAGAGGCATCTTGACCTTCTGGGGCGTGGAGATGCATGACAAATCTTCAGACTGCACACTGTCTTCAGGAGGTGAAGTTGCCAATGGCTTCGCTCGTGAGATTTTTGGTGCAAAGGCAGGCTTGGAAGCTTTTGGCTTCTTCAGTTTCTTTGGCTTCGGCGCTGCAGGCGCTTCATCTGAGTCAGCGTCATCTGCAGGCTTCATTTACGGCAGTCCCTTGAACCACTATGTGGGTGATGAGACCTTCAAGGTTGTAGAAGGGCCCAAGAAGATTGGGTTCAACTTCGCGAGTTCCATCGGCACGGGGAGCAGAGGGACCAGGGTTGAAATCTAATCCCAAAGACTTCTTGTTCTGCTTCGCTGAGTTCTGGGCAAACTGGAAGTTGCGCTTAAACAGATTGTCGTCACGACACCATAGCAGTGACGATGGGTCAGCATCCGCAGGCTGGGTCCACGGACCATGCAAGGATAGAAGCCTTGTTTAATGGCTTCATCTCTGGTCCTGGGTTGAAGATTTTTGTAGAGGATGTCTCCCCATGGTCGCTTGATGGCATTCTTTTCAGCATATTCCTTTGTCACAAATCTGTACTTGAACCACTGTTCTGCCCAATAGCGTCGAATCCATTGGATTCGTGTCTTGCGCTGATTGTAATCCTCTTCAGGATCTGTCTTGTACAACTCTGAGAGGTCATCGGGCAGATCTCTTGATGTTTCTCCTCGACGCTGTCTGCACCCTTCCTTGCTGATTTCTCTGAAGCCATGAACTTTAAACTAAAAGGCTTCAATACGTTCAAAGGCTTCAAAGGTTTTCGCTTGCTGGAAAAACAGGAACTGGCTTCGGAAGAATTTATGTGATACTGTAAGAATTCTGCAAATGAATGCAAACTATGAGAACCAAGGGATTCTCCCACGGACATGTACCTGTGACAGCATTAAGGTGCGAGGGAAGGGGAAGAGGTCATATGCATTCTCAGAAGATTTTGAAGGTAAATCAGTTTAGAAGACATTGACCTCATCGTGCGAAGACATTCACTCATAGATAAGGAGTTGGTTCCAGATTTGTACGAATCCACGGATCAGTACAAGTGAGGAATCTAACTACTTGTGAAGCATAAGTGAATATACTAGGCATGTTATGAGATGCAGTATGAAAGAGATCCAACTTGTGTGAATAGAAACTGCTTGTGGTAGAAAGTGATAAAGCTATAGGATCAAAGGGGCCGTAAAAAGGAAGTTTTATTTACCACACGAAGAACTTCTAGACAGAGTGGAAGAGGAGGCCGAGCAGTTCGATCTTCCATGCCCTAACTTGGCGACGGAGGACACCTACGGCGACGGTAGAGAAGACAATGTCCGCGGTCGGCGTGAAGACGGCGTCGGAGAGGTTGCGGCAGCGAAGCGCTTCGTCGCCGACATCGTCGAGGGCTAGCGATGGCGCTAGGGTTCGTGCGGGAGTGGAAGAAGAGATAATGACTGCTGTGAGGCGTGTATTTATAGGTACAGGGGCGGCACTGCGTTATTACATAGGTGCCCCTGGCGATTCACATCTGAGGGACACGTGGCTGTCATGCAGCATATCGGGGGTTGTTCCACGTCCCACGCACGCCTGGATTGTCAGGTGGTCGTTCCCACTTCTCCGGGTTTCAGGTGAAGGAATGAGCATTGAAAACGGACTTAATGTTTGTCTCTGTATCTTCTGCTGACAAGGACGCAGAGAAGACATTCGATATTTTCAATAGAATGCATATGATTTGGAGAGATAGAGTTTGAGATAGAAAGCATAGAGAGGTTAGAGTCCGATCACATTCACTTAGTTCAAAAGATTCAACAAGAAGACATAGCTATAAGTGAATGCTGTAGAGGACAAAACACTAGTATATATATATAATCAACATAGTGAAGATAATCATGAAGACATGTTGAGATTGAAGCCAAACCAAATGTGAAGACATAGCAAATGTAACGCCATGAGTGAAACACTTCAAACAGAACATTTGGTGGTGGCGTTACCCACCGTATAGGAAGTATTAGACCCAGACATGGCGCACAATTATCGTGGCGCTCCGAAGTCAAATTCCACATTAATGTATTCACACTTAGAATGTATGTCTTCATTGATTGAAGATATACTTTACTTCGTGTGTTGCACATCTAAGTCATCAATATGCATAAGTGTTAGGATGTGTGCCTGATCACAGGACATTTGAGGATTCCAAGATATTTAGCTCACACCATAACTTGCAAAATCTCTTCTCATCCAAGGGCTTGGTGAAGATATCTGCCAATTGCTCTTCAGTGTTGACGTGTATGATATCAATATCTTCCTTCACAACATGATCTCTGAGAAAGTGATGACGAATTTCAATGTGCTTTGTCTTCGAGTGCTGAACTGGGTTATTGGCAATCTTGATGGCGCTTTCGTTGTCGCAGTAGAGTGGCACTTGCTTTAGATGAATGCCATAGTCCTTGAGTGTTTGCTTCATCCACAGAAGCTGAGCGCAGCAAGATCCAACAGCAATGTATTCAGATTCAGCAGTGGAGAGAGATACACAGTTCTGCTTCTTTGAAGACCAACATACAAGTGATCGTCCCAGAAAATGACATGTGCCTGATGTAGACTTGCGATCCACTTTGTCACCAGCATAATCAGCATCCGAGAATCCAACCAGATCAAACTCTGAGCCCTTTGGATACCATAATCCTAGAGTTGGGGTGTGAGCCAAATATCGAAGAATTCGCTTCACAGCTAAGTGATGCGACTCCTTTGGTGCTGCTTGAAATCGAGCACACATGCAAACACTAAGCATAATATCTGTCCTAGATGCACATAGATAAAGCAAAGAACCAATCATGGAGCGGTATACCTTTTGATCGAACTCTTTACCATTGTCGTCAGGACCCAGATGATGCTTGGCTGGCATTGGCGTCGTGAAGCCTTTGTAGTCTTGCATACCGAACTTCTTCAGGCAATCTTTAAGATACTTCTCTTGAGATATTAAGATGCCATTGCGTTGCTGTTGTATTTGAAGACCGAGGAAGAACTTCAGCTCTCCCATCATGGACATCTGATATTGCTCTTGCATCATATATCCAAACTCTTCACTGTACTTCTGATTGGTGCAGCCGAAGATAATGTCATCCACATATATTTGGCACACAAACAGTTCACCATCATATGTCTTCGTGAAGAGAGTGGGGTCGAGGGAACCAGGTATGAAGCCTTTGCTCTTCAGGAAGTATTTGAGTGTGTCATACCAGGCCCGAGGGGCTTGTTTGAGGCCATATAGTGCCTTGTTGAGCTTGTATACCATGTCAGGATGTTTTGGATCTTCAAAGCCAGGCGGTTGTGCAACATACACTTCTTCAATCTTGCCATTGAAAAAGGCGCTCTTCACATCCATTTGATATAGAAGTATGTTATGATGATTTCCATAGGCCAGCAGTATGCGTATGGCTTCAAGTCTAGCCATAGGAGCAAATGTTTCATTGAAGTCAATGCCTTCCACTTGAGTATATCCTTGAGCAACGAGACGAGCTTTGTTTCTGACAACTTGACCATGCTCATCTTGCTTGTTGCGGTATATCCATTTGGTGCCTATTATGTTGTGCTTCCGAGGATCAGGACGCTTAACCAGTTCCCATACATTATTCAGCTCAAACTGTTGAAGCTCTTCTTGCATAGCTTGAATCCATTCAGGTTCCATGAAGGCTTCTTCAACTTTCTTGGGTTCTATTATTGAGACGAATGCGAAGCGCCCACAGAAATTTTCTAGCTGAGTTGCCCTTGAATGAGTGAGCGGACCGGGCGCATTGATGCTATCAATTATTCTCTCAATCTGCACTTCATTGGCAACACGAGGATGTACAGGGCGAAGATTTTGCTCTTGCTGATCATTGTCGTTGTTAGAGGGATTGTCTTCAGGTTGATCAGGTGCGGAGATGATAAGTTCCTCTTCAGGTTGAGCTTCAGAGGGTATGATTTCTCCAGTTCCCATTAGCTTGATTGATTCGCTGGATGGAACTTCATCTAGCACATTTGGCAGGTGTTCTCTTTGTGAACCGTTAGTCTCATCAAATCGCACATCCACTGTTTCAACCACTTTATAATGAAAGAGATTGAAGACTCTGTAGGAGTGCGAATCCTTTCCATATCCAAGCATAAAACCCTCATGTGCTTTTGGTGCAAATTTTGAAGTGTGATGTGGATCCTTGATCCAGCACCTGGCGCCAAATACTCTGAAGTAACTGACATTTGGCTTCTTGCCAGTAAGGAGCTCATAAGATGTCTTGTTCAGAAGCTTGTGAAGATAAACACGATTGATTGTGTGGCATGCAGTATCAATGGCTTCAGGACAGAATTTTCTTGGAGTCTTGTATTCATCTAGCATCGTTCTGGCCATCTCAATGAGTGTTCTGTTCTTGCGTTCGACGACGCCATTCTGCTGTGGTGTGTACGGAGCTGAGAATTCATGTGTGATGCCCAAAGTATCAAGATATGTATCAAGGCCAGTGTTCTTGAATTCAGTGCCATTGTCACTTCTGATGTGCTTTATCTTGGCGCCATAGTTGTTCATTGCTCGATTGGCGAAGCGTCTGAAGACATCCTGCACTTCAGTCTTGTAGAGGATTATGTGCACCCAAGTATATCTAGAATAATCATCAACAATGACAAAGCCATAGAGACAAGCAGTAGTAGTAAGAGTTGAGTAATGAGTGGGACCGAAAAGATCCATGTGGAGCAGTTCGAAGGGTCGAGTGGTTGTCATGATTGTCTTCGAGGGATGTTTGGCCCTCGTTATCTTTCCTGCTTCACAGGCACCGCATAAGTGATCTTTCTCGAACTTGACGCCCTCGATGCCTATGACATGCTTCTTCTTTGCAAGGGTGTGGAGGTTCCTCATGCCAGCATGCCCTAGCCTCCGATGCTAGAGCCAACATTCTGAAGCTTTTGCTAGAAGACATATGGCAAGCTATGGTCCTACTGAGAAATCTGCCACGTACAAATCATCTTTCCGATACCCTTCAAACACTAGAGACTTGTCAGATTCCATTAGAACAAGGCAGCGATATTTTCCAAATATTACGATCATGTTCAAATCGCAAAGCATTGAGACAGACATTAAGTTGAAGCCAAGGGATTCAACAAGCATGACTTTATCCATGTGTTGATCCTTTGAGATTGCAACTCTACCTAGACCCAGTACCTTACTTTTACCAGTGTCAGCAAATGTGATGTGACTCTTGTCGGATGGACGTAAGGTTGAGTCCATAAGAAGGCTTCTTTTGCTAGTCATGTGATTTGTACACTCACTATCAATAATCCATTCTGAAGACGCTGGTGTCGTACCCTACAGTGCAGTTAGGGGGATAGGCTTCACGAAGAGAATTGTGAAGCAAAAACATTTGACGAACCAGTGGGTTATGAAAGCTTAGATCCATATTAGGACTAATAGGGAGAGTAGCAAGCGATTCAGGAACGAAGTACATAGTAAGACCATTCGGGAATTTGATCTTGCACCCTACAAGATGTTTAAGGTCCCCAGCAATAGCGTCAGACGATTTTGGTTTTCTGCTGGAGAACTTTCCCTGCAAAAGAGAGTTAAGCTTTCTTAGCCACCCACATCTTCAAGGGTGGCTTAGAAGCAATAAGTCTAAGTGCAGCGTCTGAGAACTTTGGCTTTGGAGCCCTAGCAAAAAGTCTTGCAGGCGGACAATAGTACTCATAAGAATAAGCAGAATAGTTCTTGGTCTTATGAACATGGCGGTTCGCTGAACCGCGCTCATATTCATAGGCCCGAGTATGGTTTCCCTGCAAAACATTTGCGTTAGTGCGACTCAGGTGAGTCCTCTGTCTGTATGAAGCCTTTGGGCCGTATGAAGCCTGTGGTCTGGGGTTTGTCTTCTTCATCTGTGGTGTCATGACGACATTCACAAGAAGATTTTCCAAACACTTTTTCGGCACCCAGATCTTCTTCATAGGCGGTCCATTCCTGCAGTTAGTACCAATGTACCTGGCAAACACTTCACCATTCTGATTCTTAAATAGTTTATAGTTTGCATCAAAGGATTCATCAATGACAATGGGGTTAGCACAAGTGAAGCCAGATAGATTGGATGGATCTGCTGAAGGTTCCTTTGCAGCAACCCATGTGGTTTTGGGGTACTGCTCAGGTTTCTAGTAAGAGCCATCAACATTCATTTTCCTTACGAACCCAACACCCTATTTTCTAGGGTTTCGGTTCAGGATCTGTCTTTTGAGGACATCACATAGTGTCTGATGCCCTTTGAGACTTTTGTACATCCCTGTTTCAAGCAATGTCTTCAACCTAGCATTCTCATCAGCAATAGCAGTGGTATCCTCAACAGAGGGGTTAGTTCCTACATCAACAATTGAAGATATTGCAACAGTAGCAGCAGTAGAACATTCAGCAACAGAAGTAGCATTATCACTCTCAATGCATTTACGACATGGTGGTTCAAATCCTTCCTGAGCGGAACTGATCTGTTTGGCGTGAAGTGACTCATTTTCTTTTTGAAGATCTTCATGAGCTGCTCTCAATTTCTCAAGATCTTGCTTCCTTTGAAGATAATCATAGGAAAGCTTTTCATGAGTAGTTGAGAGCGTTTCATGACGACTTTCAAGTTCCTCATACTTAACGTGAAGATTTTTTATGTCTTCAATTAAGGACTCAGATCGAGTCATTTCAGCGCCTAACAAATCATCGCTTTTGTCTAACAGTTTTTGAATATGTTCCATGGCTTTCTGTTGTTCAGTTGCAATTTTAGCAAGTGTTTTGTAGCTGGGTTTTGAACCACAATCAGAGTCATCGTCACTAGATGTTTGATAGTGAGTAGTGCATGTGTTTACCTTGGCACCACGTGCCATGAAGCAGTAGGTAGGAGCGGAGTAGTCCTTGTCATTTGCATCGGTGTCGGTGAGGAAATCATTGTCTTCAGTGTTGAAGATGGACTTGGCAACGTATACTATAGCCAGACTTGCGACGCCAGAATCGGACTCCTCCTCAGACTCCACCTCCGCCTCCTCAGAAGCGGACTCCTCCTCTAAATCCATTTCATTGCCAACAAACACACGTGCCTTGCCAGATGAGCTCTTCTTGTGTGATGAAGACCTTGAGGAAGACTTGGAAGAAGACTTTGAGTATTTCTTCTTCTTCTTCTTCTTGTCGTCAGAGTCATATTCCTTGCTCTTCTTCTTCTTTCTGTTCTCATTGTCCCACTGCGGACACTCAGAGATGAAGTGGCCAGTTTTCTTGCACTTGTGTCATGTTTTCTTCTTGTAGTCATGAGCAGAAGCTTCATCATTCCTTGAGCTTGATCGTGAAGACTTTCTGAAGCCTTTCTTCTTGGTGAATTTTTGGAACTTCTTCACAAGCATAGCAAGTTCCTTTCCAATGTCTTCAGGATCATCAGAACTGCTGTCAGATTCTTCTTCAGACGAGGAGACAACTTTTGCCTTCAAGGCACGAGTTCGCCCATAGTTTGGACCGCAGATATCTCTTTTCTCAGAAAGCTAAAACTCATGTGTGTTGAGCCTCTCAAGTATGTCGGACGGATCGAGTGTCTTGAAATCAGGTCATTCTTGAATCATCAGGGCTAGGGTGTCAAACGAACTGTCAAGTGATCTCAGTAGTGTCTTGATGCCTTCATGCTTGGTGATCTCAGTAGCACCGAGGGCTTGAAGCTCATTTGCGATGTCAGTGAGTCGATCAAACGTGAGCTGGACATTCTCATTGTCATTTCGCTTGAAGCGGTTGAAGAGGTTGCGAAGGACACTGATTCTCTGATCTCTCTGGGTTGAGACGCCTTCGTTGACCTTGGAGAGCTAGTCCCAGACCAGCTTAGATGTTTCCAAAGCACTCACACGGCCATACTGTCCTTTGGTCAGATGACCACAGATGATATTCTTGGCAGTAGAGTCCAGTTGAACGAACTTCTTGACATCAGCAGCAGTGACACCTTCTCCAGCCTTGGGAACGCCGTTCTTGACGACATACCATAGGTCGACGTCAATGGCTTCAAGATGCATGCACATCTTATTCTTCCAGTAGGGATATTCAGTTCCATCGAAGACGGGGCACGCAGCGGAGACTTTAATTATCCCTGCAGTCGACATAGCTAAAACTCCAGGTGGTTAAACCGAATCACACAGAACAAGGGAGTACCTCGCTCTGATACCAATTGAAAGTGCGTTATATCGACTAGAGGGGGGGTGAATAGGCGATTTTTATGAAAGTCTTCAAAACGTGGAAGTTTTGAAGACAAACGATAGAATAAACTATTACCATGCCAGCGGAAGGTAGACTACACTAGCAAACCATAAGTCCAAGTATTCAATGGAAGTAGAAAGCACAATGACTAATAGCAGCTAGGTAGTAAGGATCAGGTAGGAAGATATTATGAAGCCAAACAGAACACGCAGTCACTCGGTGAAGACAAAAGATAGTGCAATCATACAATGACTTCACAAGGACCAACAGTAAGTAAAGGGAAGGGAAGGATGAAACCAGTGACTCGTTGAAGATAATGATTTGTTGGACCAGTTCCAGTTGCTGTGACAACTGTACGTCTGGTTAGGGCGGCTAGGTATTTAAACCTGAGGACACACAGTCCCGGACACCCAGTCCTGAACACGCAGCTCAGGACACCCAGTCCTCACCGTATTCCCCTTGAGCTAAGGTCACACAGACCTCGCCCAATCACTCTGGTAAGTCTTCAAGGTAGACTCCCAAACCTTCACAGACTTCGTTCACCGAATCCACAATGTCTCTTGGATGCTCAGAACGCGACGCCTAACCGGCTGGAGGATTCACAGTCCTCAAGTGTAATAAGTCTTCAGATCACACAGACAAGAAGACTTAAGTGATGCCTAATTCTCTTTGGCTCTGGGTGGTTAGGGCTTTATCCTCGCAAGGAATTCTCTCTCAAAGGCTTCGAGGTGGGTTGCTCTCAAACAACAAAAGCCGTACTTATAACTCTGAGGCGAGCCACCCGTCAAACAAAACAAAAGCAAAAAAAAAAAAAAAAAAGAAAAAGGAAAAAAAAAAAAAAAAAAAAAAAAAAAAAAAAAAAAAAAAAAAAAAAAAAAAAAAAAAAAAAAAACGACAAAAGCATGCACTAACTCTGAGCAGCCAACCAATTTATGGTTGTAGGGGGTGGGCTATTTATAGGCCACTAGGCAACCCGACCTGATTTGTCTGAAATGACCCTGGGTCACTAAGGAACTGACACGTGTTCCAACGGTCAGATTTCAAACTCACGCGGCAGCTTTACTTGGGCTACAAGCAAAGCTGACTTGTCCGACTCTGGACAAGATTTGCTCTCATAGTCTTCACTCGAAGACATAGGTTTTGGTTAAGCATCACTTCAGTCATTCTGACTGGTTCTCTTGGACCCCACTTAACAGTACGGTGGTTCCTATGACTCAACAAAGAAGAAAAAGAACTACGAAAAGATCTAAGTCTTCGAGCTCCATAGGCTTCATGCGATGTCTTCTCTTGTCATAGTCTTCAATGTGAATATCTTCATATACCACCTTTGACATCAATGTCTTCATACATTTTTAGGGGTCATCTCTGGTAGGAAAATCGAATCAACGAGGGACTTCTACCTGTGTTATCCTGCAATTCTCACAAACACATTAGTCCCTCAACTAGATTTGTCGTCAATACTCCAAAACCAACTAGGGGTGGCACTAGATGCACTTACACTCTACGATATAACTAGACTCCGAAAAGAGTTTTGTTCTAGACTCAACAATAGCCAAACTACATGATCAAACAAGGGGCTCCTAGGGTCGGTTGAGGCTCTGATACCAACTTGTCACGCCCAATATGCGACTCTATCCTAAAGAGACTCAAAGGTCCCACCAAGGATAGAACCGCATATTGACATGCTTTTGCAAGGTGGATATCATTACATCAAACCATTACATAATAGATGGGGGTACATACAAGACATACAAATGCCGCAAGAATACATCAATCCAGCATACATAGAACAACATCAGACTACGGATGAAACACAAACAAAAGCTCGAACGTGTAACATCCCAAATTTTCAATTTGGAATGTTATACATTAGATCATCATTGCACATCATATTTTATTTGCATTTTGGTTTGATCCTAGAAATTCTACGCAACTCAAGGACCGATGGAGAGAGTTGGGGATTTCATTATTTTCATATTCGAGTTTTTCTCGAATTTTGAAAAGAGGATCACTTGATTTTAATTATTTTTCTCTTTGAATATTTCTTTTATAAAAATAAAAGAGAGAGGATAAAATTACTTCCTCAAAATAAAGAAATATCGGAGATTTAAAGTTAAAATCAAATAATATTTTTTATTCGGAGTTTTATCGCTATTTTATTTGAATTAGGAAAAATATGCGTTTTTCAAAATTGCATTAGAGGCCCAAATAAATGTTCACCTTGTCCGCCCTATTTTTAGAGGACGGGGAAAATTTATTTCAAGATTTTTGGAGTCCATTTAGTACTTCTTTTCTTTCCTTTTCTGCATGTCGGAATTATTTAAAAAAAGAGAGAAACCGACTCCGGGCCGTACCCGAGCGGGACTCTGCCTGGAGGGCTTTATAAGCCACCGCCCCGAGCCGCCCCAAGGCCCAGCCGTCGCCCCGAGCCGCCCCAAGGCCCAGCCGCCGCCAGCCCACCCGCGCCCGATGCCCAAACCCTAACCCTAGCCCCGCCGCCGCCGCTGCACCGCGCCGCACTACCGCCGCCGACTCGCCGCCGCGCCGTCGCCTCGTCGTCGCCGGAGGTAGCCGCCACCACCTCGGTTTTTGCGAGAAAACCGAACGGTTTTTTCGAAACCCTAGATCCCGTTTTTTATTAGATCAGTTTTGTTTCGGTTTAGTTATTTAGCGAACGCCCGTTCGTACGTTTGTTTTAACGAACAGTTTTCACCGTTTAGTCGCAGACAGCGAACGTTAGTTCGTTAGCCTGTTCGTCAGTTTTTCTTTTTCTTGAATTTTTCCACGATTATTTTGGATCATGATTTCTGATCTGATTTTCGTTTTAGTTTATCTTTTCGCTCGTTTATCGGAATCAGGCGATTCAAGCGCCTAGAGTTTCGTCTCGAAGCCCCCTTTCTGTTTAACCAACTTAAGCAAGTTTTTGCTATTGTAAAATTTGACTTTAGTCCATATTAGTGAACGAAGCTTGTTTCTTTTGCCGTTTGAGTTTTGTTGCTTCGTTTGATTTGATTCTTTTTGCAAAACCGGAATTCTTAAGTTGGCCTTTCTGGTTAGATCTCTTATTTGAGTTTTACCAGTGCCCTTGCTTGATTGCTTAATGTATGCTTGTTTGTTTGCGATAGAGTACCCGGAGTGCGAAGCGTGCTACTACGAGTCTCTAGGTTTCGCGGATCATCAGCAAGGCAAGTAACACTTTGATCATACCTCTTTACTACCCAGTTTATTGCATTAGATCAATCCTCACACAATTGCATGGTTAGGATCTGATTTAAATTGTGGGTTTGGGAAGTAGATGAGGTAGTACCTATTCACCTGATTATTATCAAACCCTGGGAGTTACTTCTACGTTGCTTATTTTGCTATGCTATGCTCGTAGACGTGGATTGGGTTTGAGTGTATTCATGACAGATGTGAGTATTCTTAATTAATGGTTAACTTAAGGTGGCAACTTAAATACACATCTGGGTGGATTGAGGCACCTGGGGAATCCAGTGATTGCCTGTATTTTTGGAAATCCCGGGGTACCGTGTGATTCTCCTATGGACTGCCACCCAGGCTCAAAGGGATCATGAGATTATTCATGCTAGAAACTTCCGTGTGCAGCCACAAGCTATTATGGGCTCTAGCATAGTTGATTAAGTAGTGTGGACTCTTAGAGTGTTAGGCTAGAATGTAGGGGATGTAGGTAGTACTGTCTACCCATCGTAAGGTGCTAACGCTTCTGAAAGACTAGGTCATCATCCGTTTCTCAAACACCATGTAGTGCGAGAAATCCAACGGAGGAGATCGAGCTTGTGGGGAAAAGTGCGCAAACCTCTGCAGAGTGTACAAACTAATCATGGTTAGCCGTGTCCCCGGTTATGGACATCTTGAGTATCTGGTGTTTGGATTATCATGTGGATCTCATCACTCTTAATTATAAAATTTGTTTGGGTTATTAATTACTTTCAATTGGGATTTGACGGGGGTTTACCATTCTCAATGTTTAACAACCACCATGATAGTTAAATAAAATATATTCCTTTGTTGTAGGAAAAAATTGGCTTTTTGCAAAATTTATTAACCATACAGCCTCCACCAGCCATATATGCATGTAGTGATAGCCTTATTCTGTTCATTACTCTCTTGTGTTACATTGCCAGCATATTCCATGTGCTGACCCGTTTTTGGGCTGCAACATATCATGTTGTAGACTTTTCAGACAACGAGTAAGGAGCATTAGGTCGTGGTCTTTCACTTAGTGATGCCGTTGGAGTTGATGGACTCACTTTATCTTCCAAGCCTTCCGCTGTTATCGTATTAGATGGCCTTAAGCCATATTTATTGTAATAAGTTCTCTTTTGAGACATTCGTTGTAATAGGTGTGTGATTGCTACTCTGTTATAAATCCATCAAGTACTGTGCGTGTCAGCATTACCGATCCAGGGATGACATTGATGCACAGAGATCATACTGTTTGAGGTCTGGTCGCGACAAGATGGTATCAAAGGCACATGCTGACTGTAGGACACGGCCACTAAGCTAAAGCCCTAGATCACTACTCTCTTCTCATTTCTGACCCCTCTCCGTTTTCTACTCTTTAGGATGGCGGACGCAAGGAACAAGTTTGCACAACCGGATGAAGAAGCACCTTTTGGACGACACTTGAAGGAAGTCACTAAGTACCTGAACATTGGAATACCAGGCTTCACCAGGACTTACAATGCCACTTTACTAGAAGAGGCGCGCTGGACGATTCAAGTTTAAGTTCCAGGAAGGACATTTACGCCAGTCACTAAGCCCATAGAGTTTTCCTTTGATGCACCAACCTGGAGTCTAGGAAAGAGTATGGCAGCCCACATCACCATGGGACACATTGGAGAAGTTTACCACAAGGATCTCAAGGATACTATCTACCATATTTGTGGGTGCCAAGATGGGCAATGGGAGATGATCAGCACCAGGAAGGATAGATCGATTGCAGCTGTCATCCAGGAGTTAAACCACCATATTCGCCACCAGGAGAATCAGATGTGCGCAGGCATGATAGACCAGAAGAAGGAAATGACAAGGATCATAGAGCTGGAGGAAGAACTCAATGCTACTCGTGAAGATTATGAGGAGGAAATTGTTGTACTAGTGGAGAAGAATGACGACCTGACAAGGAAGCTGGGAGTATTCATGGGAGATCCCGCGCTAGGAGGAGAAGACGATGAACCCAAGGAGATTCGTTTTGAAGACTACATCATCATCGATGACACCGACTCGGACCTCGACGATAGCAATGATGACTATGTTGATGAAGCTGGAGCAGATATCATGGAGTCTTCGACCGTTCAATTTTTCTAGTCGGCCACCAAAACTGTAGTAGTATTCCACCATGTATATAGTATAGTCCAAGCACTTTTGTAACGATAGTTCTAGACCTATTGTATGCCTTGCTTGATTGATTAAGTGATGTGATTGTGTTTGTCTCATGTGCATATGGGTAGTGTTTTCTCACTAGACCTCATTCTATTCTATTATCTTCCCTCTAAACCCTCAGATGCTTCCGAGACGTGACCCCGGATTTACCTTTCCATCGGAGCTCACTCAGTTGATCCAGCAGCAGAATACCTTGATGCAGTTGTTAGTTCAGAACCAAGGCAACAACAACAACAACCCACCACCACCACCCCCAGTTGACAACTTAGCCCGTTTTCTGAGGTTGCAGCCGCCGGTATTTTCCAGTAGCATCGAGCCAATAGTTGCAGATGATTGGCTCCGCAGGATTGGAAGGGAGTTAACCACAGCAGGATGCACAGATGCTGAGAAGGTGTGTTTTGTGCACACCAATTGGATGGACCAACAGCCTCATGGTGGGAGAATTACACTGTCACCTACCCTATAGCCACTGTTACATGGGACCAGTTCTAGCAGGCCTTTCGCACTGCCCATGTATCAACATGAGCTATGTCCATGAAGAAGTGTGAGTTTCGCAACTTACACCAAGGAGGACACACAGTTGGCCAATATGTTGATGACTTTAGTAAGCTAGCACGTTATGCCCCAGATGACGTTGCTACAGATGCAGCTAAGCAGGAGAAGTTCCTAGAAGGACTGAATGATGAGCTGAGCATGTAGTTGATGGTGGCAAATTTCAATAACTACCAGGAGTTGGTAGATAGAGCCCTCACGATTGAAGGGAAGCAGCAGCAGATTGATAACCGCAAGAGGAAGTATGGACAAGGGAAGTATAATTCTGGAGCTCAGTAGAGACCTCGTTTTACCCCGAACTCGGGAGGACTTGTCCATAACCATGGAAGCCACACTCATAATGGAGGAAGTTCGCACAACCATAGTGGCTCCAAGAACGGGAATGGTAATGGAGGAAGCAGCGGACAGAACCGTTCCAACCCGGCAACACCCGCAAAGAAATATCTAAGCCATGTTACTTGCTACAAGTGCCAGAAGACCGGACATTACGCCAATGAGTGTCCTGAAGCTAAGAATGGAAACGGCAATGGAAGCTCTGGGAAGAAGCCCAACCCTTTCACCAGGGGACAAGTAAACCACGTTAACGTGGAGGAGGTTGAAGCCCAGCCAGATGCAGTAATAGGTAAGTTTTTAGTTAAGTCATTTACTGCGGTCATACTTTTGATACTGGTGCATTGCATTCATACATATCAAGGGGATTCGTGGATAAGTTTAAACTGCCAACCCAAGCCCTTAGGTCACCCATGTTAGTAACCTCGCCAGGAGCAGAGTATATGGCTAGCCTATGGTGTGATCGGTTACCATTAAGGATTGGTAACTACCTGTTCCCCTCAGACCTAATAGTATTGGAGTCACAAGGATTGGATGTGATATTAGGCATGGATTGGTTATCGAAGTATGGAGGGAACATTGACTGCACCAGTAAGTCGATTTTGCTCACCACCCCAGAAGGAAGAAGGATCAAGTATGTATCCCGACATGTGCCGAATAGGACTCAAGTAAATTCCTTATCAGGAGTTATACAGGAGGAAGTACCAGTGGTGAAGGATTTTCCAGATGTATTTACAGAAGAGTTGCCAGGAATGCCACCAGATAGAGACATTGAGTTTTTAATTGAGCTTTTGCTAGGCACATGGCCCATATCTAAGAGACCGTACAGAATGCCCACAAAGGATTTGGAGGAAATTAAGAAGCATATTAAGGAGTTACTGGATAAAGGTTATATCCGCCCAAGTTCGTCACCTTGGGGATCCCCAGTACTTCTAGTGGAGAAGAAGGATGGATAGTTAAGGATGGTTATGGATTATCGAGGATTTAATGAAGTGACGATCAAGAACAAGTACCCACTGCCGATGATCAATGATTTGTTTGACCAACTACAAGGAGCTAAGGTGTTTTCCAAGATCGATCTGCGATCAGGGTATCACCAGCTGAATATTCGAGAGCAGGATATACCTAAGACAGCTTTTACCACGAGGTACGGGCTATATGAGTCTACCGTTATGTCATTTGGCCTGACTAACGCACCTGCCTATTTTATGAACATGATGAACAAGGTGTTTATGGAGTTTTTGGATAAGTTTGTCATGGTGTTCATTGATGATATTCTGGTCTACTCGAAGAATGAAGAAGAACATCAAGAGCATTTGCGTTTAGTACTTGGGAAACTCAGAGAACATCAGCTATACGCCAAGTTCAGCAAGTGTGAGTTTTGGTTGAAGGAAGTTGGATTCCTTGGACATGTTATATCCGGAGAAGGAATAATGGTAGACCCCACCAAAGTTGTCACTGTGACAAATTGGAAGTCACCCACGACAGTTGGAGAGCTCCGGAGTTTTCTTGGACTCGCAGGATACTACCGGAGGTTCATTGAGAATTTCTTAAGATTGCAAAGCCTATGACGGAGTTGTTAAAGAAGGACACTAAGTTCAAATGGACTGAGGAATGTGAGGCCAGTTTTCACGAGTTGAAGAGACGCTTGGTTACATCACCAGTGTTGATTCTGCCAGATCAATGCAAGGATTATGACGTGTATTGCGACGCTTCTCGTCGAGGACTTGGAGCCGTACTTATGTAGGAGGGAAGAGTTGTTTCATATGCCTCACGACAGCTTAAACCCCACGAGTTAAATTATGCTACGCGTGATTTGGAGTTAGCAGCCGTAGTGCATGCGTTGAAGACTTGGAGACATTTTCTCATAGGAAACCATTGTGAGGTATACATGGATCACAAGAGTTTGATGTATATCTTCACGCAGAAGGAGTTGAATCTCAGGCAGAGGAGATGGTTGGAGCTCATTAAGGATTATGATATGAGATTGCATTATCATCCCGGAAAGGCTAACGTAGTAGCCGATGCATTGAGCCGCAAAAGTCATGTCAATACACTCATGACCGGAGAGTTACCCAAGGACACTACAAAAAAAAGACACATCTGTGACATTTTGGGCCGAACGAAAAAAAATTATGTCATACATATGACACTTCTATGACGATAATTGTGACAAAACCCGGTATCATCATAGATGTGGTGGGCTCCTACTTCTATGACAAAAAATCATGACAGAAAATGGGCTTTCCGTCCTGGGCGGGCCAGAGACGCAGCTGCATGACATTATTTGGGCCATCCATGATGGAAAAAACCGTGGTAGAAGCGAGGGCGAGGAAAATTTCGGGGAGTTCCCGGTTACGGTGGGAGGTCGGGGGCCGAGCAATGCGCGTTTCTCTCGTACACGTACGCGCGTGTGTGCGAGGCGTTGGCTCTAACTGAACCCAAGCGAGGCATTGGGCTCTAACTGAACCCGAGCGATTGCACTGCAGGCTACGCGTTACTGATCCCGAGCGATCGATCGATGGCTGTTAACTGAACCCAATCGAGCGATTCCTTCGCTACTGCTGCTAACTGAAGCCGGTCGATGGGATGAACAGTGAGCGTTGCGGGGGGGGTTGGATGAATAGTGAGCGGTGGCGTTGCCTCTGGATGAACATGACCCGTGGTGTGGTGGAGGGCTGGATGAACAGTAGACGACGGAGGGGTGGATGAACAGGACCCTGTGGTGCGGAGGGCTGGATGAACAGTAGACGGTGGAGGGGTGGTTGAACAGGACCCCGTGGTGTGGAGGGCTGGATGAACAGTAGACGGTGGAGGGGTGGTTGAACAGGACCCCGTGGTGTGGAGGGCTGGAATGAACAGTAGACGGTGGAGGGGTGGTTGAACAGTAGCCGGTGGAGTAGCACGCGGTGGAGGCTGGATGAACAGGAGCCCGTGGAGGCTGGAGGAGGTCGACGGTGGAGATGAACAATATCCCGTGGAGTCCCGTTTTGCGGTACGCCACACCCCTCCCGATGAACAGAACCCCGTTTCGACCGTAGCGCTCCAACACAAGTCCGTTTCCTCCGTTTTGCGGTATGCCACACCCCTCCCGATCAATAGGACCCCCGTTTCGACCGTTGGAGGTCCGTTTCCTCCCATTTTGCGGTACGCCACACCCCTCCCGATCAATAGGACCCCCGTTTTGACCGTAGGAGGTCATTTCCTCCGTTTTGCGGTACGCCACACCCCTCCCGATGAACAGGATCCCGTTTCGAAGTGGCCGTCGAACACAAGGCCGTTTCCTCCTGTTCTGCGGTACGCCAGGCCTCGTTTCCATCGCCTGTTCCGTCGAAGCCCTCCCGATGAACACGACGCATTCTGTTGCCTCCCCATGAACACGACGCATTCCGTTGCCTCCCCATGAACACGACACATTCCGTTGCCTCCCCATGAACACGACGACGACGCTATTTCTCCGTTCGACCAGCCATGTACACGAGCCCTGCCGTATGTATGCACGAGTAGGCGTTCGAGACCCTGCCCGTATGTACACATACGTGGCCGTATTTTCTTTCTTGCACCCTGACCGCTGTACGTACGTGTACATGCTACGTGCGCGCCTCTACATCGACTAGTATATATGTACGTACACGTTTCGCAGCCAGAATGACAATGCTACGTATGCTTCGACCAGGTGGGTCCCGACCGTCAGGCACTTCCTTGCGTGCGAAGATGTAGCTGGTGGGTCCCAGCAGTTAGGGGGCGAATCGTTTTGTTTTTTTGCCCGGACGCACTTCCTTGCATGCGAAGGTGTAGCTGGTGGGTCCCAGCAGTCAGGGGAAACGTTTTTTTTGCGAAATACGGTGGCCCGTCGGGTGGGTCCCCGCTGTCAGGTGGAGGAATAATTATTTTGCATGTAATAAGGAGGCACTTCCTTGCTGCGGCCGTGGACCCATCTTTCAGTCTCTCCACGTACAGTTCACGTCCGATGGAAGTCGTTCCTTGACCACGTTGACCACGCCGCGCCGAGAGCACCAGGGCGGTGGACGACGACGAGGCCTAGGAAGGGGACGACGGGAAGCCGGGGAAGACGCGACAGTGGAAGCCCACGTGGAGAGGAGTACGAGGGTTCACTGGTTCGGCTGCGGTGTGAGGCTGCCGTCGCCGCAGGGCCTGGCCAGCGGTGGGAATAGTAGGGGGCGGTGAGGCCTCCATGGCAGCACAGCCGGCCACGGGAGGCAGGAGCATGCGGCATGACCGACGCTGCTTTGGGCGGCTGGAGCAAGAAGACCAGAGGTTGAAGAAGCACTACAGCCGTTGGATGGACATCGTACGGTCACTGGAGCTAGAATCATTCGTATTGACTAAAGTTGACAAAGGCCCCCATCCCAGTCAACTTAGTAGGCCCACAAGTCAGCCTCCCACCATGGTAGGTCCCAGCTAGCAGGGGGGGTATTCATTTTTTCTGTGCGTAATAAGGAGGCACTTCCGGTGGGTCCGAGCTGACAGCGGGGGGAACGTTTTTTTCATGAAATACGCTGGCCCGTCCGGTGGGTCCGAGCAGTCAGGGGGGAAACATTTTTTTCGCAAAATAAGGTGGCCCGTTCGGTGGGTCCCTGCTGTAAGGTGGGGGAATAATTATTTTGCGTGTAATAAGGAGGCACTTCCTTGCGGCTGCCTGGACCCAGCTGTCAGCCTCTCCACGTATAGTACTCTTCCGACGGAAGTCGGTCATTGACTACGTTGACAACACCGCGCCGAGAGCACCAGGGCGGTGGTCTGGACGATGGCGAGACCTAGGAAGGGGACGACGCGGAGCCGGGGAAGACGCAACAGTGGAAGCCCGCGCGGAGAGGATTATGAGGGTTCACTGGTTCGGCTGCGTTGTGAGGTTGCCGTCGCCGCAGAATAACATGGGGTGTGGGTGAGTGGAGGGATGGCCTGGCCAGCGGTGGGAGTAGTATGGGGGCGGTGAGGCCTCTGCGGCAGCACAGCCGGCCACGGGAGGCAGGAGCAGGCGGCACGACCGGCGCTGCTTTGGGCGGCTAGACCAAGAAGACCAGAGGTTGAAGAAGCACTACGACCGTTGGATGGACATCGTACGGTCACTGAAGCTAGAAACGTTTATTATTGACTAAGTTGACAAAGCCCTTGGTACGCTCCAACTTAGTAGGCCCACAGGTCAGCCTCCGAAATGGTGCGCCCAGATGTCAGGGGGAGGAATCATTTTTTGGGCGGCCGAAGCTAAGAATATCTGAGATTGAAGAAGAAGCACGACATCCGTTGGATAGACATCCAATGGCCACTGCTGCTAGAACCGTGTGTTGACTATAATAAGTTGGCAAAGCCTTGCATACGCGTCAACTTATTTTTTTTAGGGGACGCTTCACTTAGTAGGCCCACAAGTGTGTGGCAGAGAACTTATAGCCCATTTGCGTTTTGTAAGAATGTACAACCCATTTTGGAATTCTAATGGAATTTACAACAGCCCATTTACAGTTTGTTAAAAGTACCGCCCATTTTCTAGCTAGGACAATGATTAATAATTTCAACCAACCGTTGAAGACAGAATTCAATAAAATTTCCCACATTTTGATGGGCTCCGAAATATTTCTATCCCAAAATTTCTAGTCAGATTAAATATAAATTTGTAGTACGTAAAAGTCCAATGAAAGATTGTGTGCGCAACAATGAAAATTTAAGATTTTCAAAATCCATAAATAATATTTTATAAACTAATTTCATGTTTGGTGCAATTTTTTATAGTTACTGCCCAGGTTTTATAATTACAACCCATTTACTATTTTTAAAGCCCATTTTCCTGTTAAGCCTAATGCATCCCTCCTAGGAAAGATTTGCAGCCCAGCGGGGCGGAGAATAACAAGTTGACCTTGCCTGGGCATTCCTCAAAAAGACGTATAGCTGGGCTGGCCATTTTCATCTTGAAAAAATTAGTATCTGGGCTGGATATCTGGCCTGGGCTAGACGGGCCACAGCCCGCCCAGTTAATACCCTGCTCTCCTCTAAACAACAATGAAATCATCGCCAAGAAAAACTCTGCAGTGCTCACGCCTCAAAAACACAAATACTGCTCGAGCTGCTTGGTCCCAGCTATTGGCCGCACCTTGTGCAATTCTCTCGTTTATATTGACTACATAGGTTGACAATGGTGTGGGACCGTGATGTCAGGAAACCAGGAGAAAGCAAAAAAATATAGTTGTACATAATAAGGAGGCACTTGCGTACGTACGACTATGGCCCTAGTGGGTCCCTAGTGTCATCCAATCAAAATAAATTCATCTCCTGAATCCTCATATTCATTGACGATGTTAACAATGCTCGGCGCCACGGCGAGCGCAACAACTCGAAGGACAACGGAGAGGGCCTCGCGGGCCCTACATATGGTCTGATACAACACTCGCTACTCATTCAGGAAGCCAGGATCATCAGACACCTATGAGCACCTTCGAGAAACAGAGACGGCATGAAACGGTAAGGCCGTGCTTGGGAGCTCTGGTTTATTTCAAACCTGTATTAACATACAAGTGTAATTTACTCGTCATCGAAAACAACGCATAAAATACAGGCATAATGAAACCGAGGGCCCGAGGTCTGTAAGTAAAACCGGCGGGTTACGCGTGTAATTTGAGAGACCAGTGCATATTTTACGAGCACTGCTATATGGACGACATTACCAGACGATACATGCATGACGTGCATATCATGCCATCCATGGGCATGGCTGAAACAGCAGCTAACGGCTGGATTAGCAATCGTCCGAGTGTCGTTCAGCGTTTTTATCGTGTGTCAAGTACTTCCGATATTTTACTAGTCGAAATCGACCAACCAAGCGCCTTCGCTCGAGACCATCTGCTTTAATTTACAAGCGTCAGTTTTACAAGCGGTTTTGGTTGGAAAACGACGATCCAATCACGGCCTAATATCATGAGTTGGTCGGAAGATCATATGGTTTCACGTCTAACCTACCCGACTTGTCGTATAGGCTATGAATGAAACATCAGACGATGAACTTCTTAAGCACGAAAACAACAGAAGAGGATGATCTTGTTAACAAGCAAATCACTGGCATTAGATCGACATGCAAAACAATACGAAGCATTATTCTCAGGAGGCACGGTGAACAGCTCGTGATGCCGCATGCCACAACATTCCAAGATCAACTTTGCAATCAAACACAAGGCCTGGCATTACATAGACAATATTCAGAACAAACTCTTAACACAGGAATATCTCAGCAGAGTAACTATTTACTTCTAAACTGAACACATGAATAGGAAAAAACACTCGACGCTGCTCACAGCAAGGGCGTCCCACTCAAAAATATCAAATGCATGTCTTTTGGCTAACATCAATGATCAAATTTTGACAAGGTTTTCCAATTCCATTATATTGAACTAACGTCTTCTTGCTAACATCAATGATTAAACTTTGACAAGCTTTTCCCATTCAAAATATGTAATGCCTATGATCATGGAGTCTTGTCGTAGCTTTTGTACTTGTTTGGGCACTTTTTGCCCAGGGCACTCCACGTGTTGTTAAATTGCCAATGGTCTCTGCAGACTAGTCATGTCACCGGTGTCTAATAATACTGTGTAAAGCTTCTCGGTCATTCCTTCTGTAATGTAGCGCAAACGGTGACTCCTTCTTTCTGCAAAGTGGAACGACCAACTAGACCCAGTAATGCAGCAGTTTGCCTTATACATTGGCTCCTTTTGTGCAGTTCAACTAAAATCGAAGTCGGAATAAAATCGAGCTTTAATTTTGATATTCCTGTAAGCAACAATAGGTATAAGGGAAACAATTACTAAGAAATAACGGTTGATGACTTGTACTCCCAGAAGAAAAGCATCTACTGATCTACTTTATCTTAATGGGAAACAAAGCAGGAGAGTAGCAATTCTCCATCAGTGTGATTCATTCATATTGATTGAGACATTATCTTAACAATGCCTTGTTTCAACATGTATAAAGAACGACAAAGCTTATAAAGGGGGTGATGCTGAATTTGTTGTAACAAAGCAACCATCATCATGTCTGGGTTGGTCCCATTTTTGTTCACTACTTAATGGGAAAAGACGGCAATACAATAGCTTCAATTCATCATTTATTAAAACAGTACCAATACAAGTAGCACAACATCTCAAAACACATTGCACGATCATCTGGATGAAGGCAAGCACCAACCTGTCATGACGCACACAAGATCACGTACGAATCTGCCAACACGAATAGGAAATCCAATCTCGTTTTGTGAAGTTGCACTGAAATCAAGCAAAGTGTTTCGCATAGCGAAGCAAAATGTCACAATAGCAACAAGTTGAATAGATATCCCTGTATAAACAGAGGCAAAAAAGGAATCAATTACTGGCTAATAAAGGAGGATGAAACATGCGGCCACAAAAATGGTAATCCCACCAATCCCTAACAAGTGTTGCAGTTTTGAAATAAGATTCAGTAGTTAATTCTAAGAGTGGCATCAATTACTGGCTTATAAAGGGGGTGATGCTGAATTTGTTGTAACAAAGCAACAAGCATCATGTCTGGGTTGGTCCCATTTTTGTTCACTACTTAATGGGAAAAGACAGCAATACAATAGCTTCAATTCATCATTTATTTAAAACAGTACCAATACAAGTAGCACAACATCTCAAAGCACACTGCACAATCATGTGGATGAAGGCCTGTACTGACCTTTCATGAGACGACCAACATAAAATACGAATCTACCAACACGAATAGGAAATCCAATCAAGTTTTGTGCAGTTGCACTAAAATCAAGAAAAGTTGCCGGTGTGACATCTAAATTTTCTATAGCAACAAGTTGAATAGATATCCCTGTTTTAAGAGGCAAAAAAGAAAACAATTACTGTCCAATAAAGGAGGATGAAACATGCGACCACAAAAAGAAGCATCTACCTTATCTTGATGGAAAACAAAGTATAGGACAGCAGCATTTCTAAAACGGTTGCATTGATTCATATTAATAGAGAAATTCTTTTAAAATAGATCAGTAGTTAATTCTGAGATTAACAACAGCAAAATAGCTGCATGGGACATGCCAGCACCATGTGCGTCCACACGTATAAATGGGTGATGCAGAGTATGTAGCCAAGCAGCATATATGCGCTGGTCCCATATTTGTTCTCTTTGAACCTTCTTCCTATGTGAGGGCAGCAAATCTAGTCGTGCACAAACTACCCGACCCCCCAGTTTCTTTCCATTTTCAACAAAGAGACTGGTTCCTTACAGATGTGTGTACTGGGTTACCCCCTTTTTCCCTTTTCGACCTACAAAGCGGCTAGATAGCCAGTCTATACTACTTTCCGCCCCTCCTTTCCTCATTGAACCATGTCCTAGATTCTTGCTCCAGCCCACTGCACCCTTCTTTCCTCTTTGAACCAAGACCTAGATTCGACTACAGATCGAAAAAGATCCACATGCAGCTAGAGCAACGATGGTTTCAAAGAAACTTATACCTTAGGGTCGTCGGGATGTGGCAAGGCGTGCGCCGGGAGGCCGGATCTGCCCACACTACGTACGACAGCGAGGAAGAAGGGTTCGGTGGCCCTCCCGCACAGGCGCTGGGTGAAAGAGAACAGCACAGCCGGCAGTGGATTGCCTCCCTCGCTGAATGCGATGGAGTGAACGCTGCACCTCCTCCCCTTCCCGATGCGACGTGATACGTACGCCTCCTTCACCAGCTGTGAGGGGGGAGAGAGAGACAAGAGGCCAACACAGTCTTATTTAGATCTGGTGAAGAGAGGGTGAGAGACTGTGAATATAGCAAACCCTAGCAAATGAACGTTGAGTCTCCAACGTGTAACATATATGTAGTGCGGCGAGCGTGTGGAGAGTGCAAACCCTAGCGAACAAGCACTAAGGCTCCCGCTTATATATATATACTACTGTAGTACGGACTGAGCTCCGGTGCCTTCACTGCACCTGCTTTTGGCTGTATGACAGGTTAGCCAGCCACATTTTGGGCCCACCTGTCGTAAAACCCTAGCAAAAATTGCACCAACGTGAAAGACGACTGCGTCTCCAACGCAACCAAGGTGAACTGACAAAGGATATCATCTTTGTGCATAACAAGCAAAGATCACTGATGGAAGACAACTTGTTTTTCGTCGAAAATCGATCAGGTTCACCAGCCGACGCAACCATGAGGCGCAACCATGAGCATCGATAGGTCATCGTGGTGATGCATCATCCATTTGGCATCAAGTTTGGGTGAGGCGCCTAAGAAGTTCGACAAATCCTCACCGTGGTCTGTTTCTTCTCAGTAATCAAGCTCGAGGAAGGAAGAACCACGTGGCAGAGGACAGTGAGGCGGAACAACAATGGCCATCCAATTTTGTGTAGTTCCACTAAAATTGAGGAAGACATGCCCGGGTATGGAGACACGCATCGCTGTTTCCAAAAATATAAAAAAGGGTTAGCAACGACATCTCAATGGTCAATAAGAATTAATGAAAAGTACACCAACAAACAGAAGCGTCATAATTATCTTGATGGGAACTAAACCAGGATACCCGAGAAAAAAGCATATCTTCATTTAACCAGTGATAGTACTACCACCATATGGACAATGACCGCACAACCACCATGTACTTTTTGTCGAAACAACATGTATACCTCCACTGAGGCATAAATTAGGACAAAATTTTGAGTGGCATTTCCTCTATAATAGTACTAGTAGGTGATGTTGGACCAGCCGACGAACCCTAGCTACTATGCATGGGGAGCTGGGGAGTAGTCGCATAGAAGAAAACCCGCATGCAGCGACCTAGGGAGATGGACCAGTACAAGAAGTTATACCTCAGGTGGGCGAGATGTCGTTTAGGCGGGCGGGCGGGATCTGCCCACACGACGGCAGCGAACAAGGGTGCGGAGGATCTTCGTCCGCGCCAGCGCCGGCTCCGAGAGGACGGTGTGCATCGGCTTCCTCCGTCGCCGACGGCGACAACGTCAACGCTGCACCTCCTCACCTCCCGCAGCGGACGGGATTCGGCCGGATCTGTGACCACCGGTGAGGAGAGAGATAGAGTGGACACTATCATCTTGTTTTGATATGGAGAGGGTGAGAGAGCGAGACGCGAGAAACTCTATCAAACAAGAGGCTATAATGGAGTAAAAAATCTCTCCATAGCAGTGGTTTTAAATAGAATACACGCGTTCCCGGAAAAAAGAAACGAAAACTGGCGGACAATTTTTTAAGGGTCTGTCTAGGACACATCTAGATGTGACATAGTTATGTCATATATAAGTTGATGTCCATTCTGTTTGTGGTCTTTTCCTAGTTCTTTTTTGTTACTTGTTGCTACATTATATACTTGTGGGAGCTTAGATGTGATATCCTTAAATAACATCTAGATGTGAATTAGACAAACTGATTTTCTAACGTACCAAGAAAGAAAACTCGATCAAAAACACGCCCCCGCTTCCAGGCCGCGAGAGTCGTCGGGCACACACATATAGACATAGACATGCATATCCGTGTTTACGTAAAATTCCATTTGCATCTCCATCTCCAATCATATTTTTCCAACTGGCATATTATTTATGTTGTTAATTATATACGCAACAATATTAACGTACATCTCTTGTTTGTGCACGTTCGGACCGCTACCACGGCCGGTCCTGACCAACCCGAACCCTCTTCATCACCCGCGCGTGCTTCCCGCCCGAAACGGTCAGTGCCGCATTCATGCCCGGCCAGAGCGGACGCGACCTCTCATTGGCGCCGGCATTGATTGCGGCGCGTCGGCCGAGAGAGCGTCGCCCGCACCGCTTCCGGGTGCACGCGGCTGCTCCGCGTTCAAAGGTCGCAATAGCCGGCTACAACATGCGCGATCTCTTCTAGTAGTAGGAGTAAGTTCTTGGGAGTCCGTGCTACAGCTAGCTGTCCTCCCCCAACTCGTCAATCTCTTCCAGTAGTGCTAGTACTCCATGGCGCGATCCATCGACAAGCAGGCGGGATAGTTATGGTATACTACTCGGTTTGCATTGACTGGTATGCCGAGCGACCGTGTGGGGTCGAGCCGTGGAGGAGGGTGAGACACGAACACGACAGACGTGATTTAAATGTTGGTTTTTCTCGATGGCGCGATCCAACGAAACGAAACGTTGGTTTCTCTCCAATTCCATTTTTTCTCCGGAAAAACGGAAACTTTTCCACTCCATTTTCATTCCTATTCCAAGGTTGCCCTGTTACAACATTCCGTCAAATACAAAGGAAAACTAACACGCGTGCTGATGCATCTCAATGATTCACATATCATAGCCAATATTTACTTCACAACTAAAGAAAAAAGTTGTGAGAGCGTGTACGATAGAAAAACTACTGACGGGGTCACTACGACTTAAATCCTAAACCCTAAACATGATTTAATTTCTTGACCAGGTAGAACCTGTCGAAGGAATGTGCTAGAGGGAGATTCTTTAGTGAGAATGTCAGCAACAATAGAAGCAACACTCTTTGGTTCTCCACCTTTCAGTACCTCTTGTTCCATAGCACTTTCCATGTCGGGAAGGAAAGACGGCTGGCACCCTCGGATCATACGATGCTTTTGTGCAGTTCATCTAAAATCGACCTGAGCATCCCTGATGGCAAAGATATTGAAGATGTGTGATTAGAATAATAGTACTAGCACTAGTTCATGAGACATAAACTCATCACAAATAGAAGCCGGTAGAAGTAGAGAAAGATCGACATGGAGATGGAGCTACGGCAGTGGAGCAAGCCGGCTCCAAAAGGAAGATGGACTACCTGGGACGTCGGGCTGTAGCTAGAAGGGCGGTTGGGACGCGGCATCGGCCCATACCGCGGTGACCCCCGATTGGGACGCACCGACTGTGGGTTTTCTCCCTCGCCGATGTCGACCGCGTCTACGCAGAACATTGTTCCCTTCCCCCAGCTGCGGGATCAGGCCCGTCGTTCTATGCTTGTGAAGAGAGCAACCTAAGCAAGCAGGCTTGTAGCTTAGGCTCCTGCTAGTGTATATATAGTGGTTTTCTTTTTCTCTCCATATCAACCATTTTATATTGCGTACATGTCATTCAAGAGTGAAATGATGGTTGCTTCTTCCGACTAACTTACTGTGTGATTTGATTGCTCCTTAGTGGCCCCAACACGTACTCCCCCTACATGTATGCAACAGTCACACATACACATGGACGCAAAGAACGCGCGCGACGCCCTAATGCATGTATGTCCGAGCACACGATGGAACACACACGGTCATGCTCAAGTGCTCAACCTACACGTTCATGCACACACATACTCAGTCAGGGTAAGCTAGTGACCGTATAAACACTGGAATATATATATATATATATATATATATATATATATTGAGCGCAATGAGCATATTATGAAGTCCACTGACCGTATTTTTACAAATATACAGTGACAGACAGTGTATTTATCTCGTTTGAAATTAAGCCATATTAAGCGGAGAGGAGGCAGCATGGACTAGCATTACTTTGTTGTGTCCCGTCAACTTGCCGAACGAGGAGAAGGTTGCAGGACGGGAGAAGCTTGCGCGCGGTGGCTCGCAGGACAAGGAGAAACTTTTGACTAATGCAAGCTCTACCTCGCTCAGGTGGTGGACGTGGAACAGTTAATTCGGTGTCAGATTGCCAGAAGCATACACTATACTACTAGTGCTATTATTGTTCGACTTCCTGAACAGCCAAGCGCAAAGTTTACTAGTACTACTACTATAGCCCATAAAGGTACGTACTATACTAGTACTAGGAACCGGATGGAGGAGCGTCTACACTCTTATTATAATTTTAAAATGTGATAAAGCAATCTTCAACACATTTGGTTCTCTTCGAGGGTTCTCGCATGTGATAATGGAAGTTGATTGCATGGAACACTCGCCACAATTCTCGCTTAATTCTGGCTCATATCCTGTTACAAATAGTAGCGCTCAGTAATATTTCCTCTTTTTTTGTTATTCAACATGTAAACAGGTCAGCAAACCTTGCGGCGCATCTTCGTGCGAACTGTGCTTGCTGCACTTTGAATGTGGCTAAGAGCTGGCTTGATGAAACACCTCGCTTCCTACTTCTTTTTTTTCGGGGTACCTTGCTTCCTAGTGACCAGTGTCTTGGCTGATCGTCCTAAGAATGCTTATATATGAATAAAGCTCTCTCATTTACCCGCAAAAAAGATTAAGCCATATTAACCGGAAAGGTGGGAGTATGGACTAGCACTACTTTTTGGTGTGTCCCGTCAACTCACAGAACGAGGAGAAGCTTGTAGGACAAGGTGAGGCTCGCTTACGCCTTTTGACTAATGCAACCTACCCTCGGTGGACATGCATCAGTCCATTCGGTGTCAGATTGTCAGAGGCATACACTGTAGTACCCAACATGCGGAGTACCATCATTATTCGACTTCACGAAGGGGCGAAGAGCCAAGCGCAGTAGTACGCGTACTTGGTTTTGCACCTTCATACTACTCCACCCTCCGTCACAGTTTACAGGGCGCGCTTCATTATGATGCATTTCTCCCAATGCATTTCCACTACCAGAGAGACTTTAGACGCGTTTGGTTTAATGTCAATTAATTAGGGCGTGGTAACCGCAATCAAGTCCACAATTTTCTCTCCATGTACTGTACTACTACGGAGCGCATGCATGTGTGTACCCGGGGTGGAAGCACTGCATGCATGTGTGTACGCATTATTCCCTCTAGTAATAGACGCCGTGCTATAACTACCAATACTATTTTTCAGGCCGATCGCTAGTCACCTTGGTCCCACAGATTTTTTTCTTTTTTTGAAGCGCGCTGTATAAACAGTGACGGATGGAGTAGTATGAGCGGATTCAAAGAAGAGCGTATTGATGGTTGCTTCTTCAGAGCAACTTACAGTGGGAAAGGTGGGGCTTATGATTTGACTGCTCATTACTCACTATTAATGCGGCGCAACGACCAAGCTGAGTCTCCCATGCGGTTGTGCACTACCCCCTCGGTTCTTAAATATACTCCGGAGTATTTGTCTTTCTAGAGATTTCAACAAGTGACTACTCAAATATTTGTCTTTTTAGAGATTTCAAATGGACTAGCACATACGGATGTATATAGACATATTTTAGAGTGTAGATTCACTCATTTTGCTCCGTATGTAGTCACTTGTTGAAATCTCTGTTAAGACGAATAGACTATTTAGGAACGGAGGGAGTACACATACGAAGCAAAATGAGTGAATCTACACTCTAAAATATGCCCGTTTGAAATTTTTAAAAAGACAAATATTTAGGAACGAAGGAGTATAATTTTGTGCATGGCACATGGACCCGGATGATGAAGAGGCTTCTGGCAATGCTATCAAGCTTCCATCATTTGTTTACATATTTGACGTACTATACAAATAATTTTCCAGTGACATGAAATTGTACAATGGTGTGAGCTTTCAGCTTTTGTTTCACGTGTCTTGCCATCGATGCTCTTTCGGAAACAATAAAAAACTAACTTCCTTGCTAATGCATGTCAATTATTAGCAGATCAGAGCTAATAATTACATCACAACTGAAGACAAAATTGTGAGAAGGTGTTAAATTTAAATTGATGCATGCTTTCATTGGCAGCAACGTCCCCCCAGCTCTGTCTAAATCAACAAGGCATGTTGGGAAAAAAGTAGTTGTCTGGAGCATGCAACATTCCGATCATTTTGTGCAGTTCCACTAAAATAGAGTTGAGCGTCCCTGTTCCAAAGATATCAAGTGTGATTACAATAATAGAGGACTGTTGATGAAACAATAAACACACAAATAGAAGCCGGTCACCTTTGTAGTCTCTCTTAAGACTAACTAGTTGGAGAAGATTAGGCTCAGAGTTGGATGAGGAGGATAGAGTAAAACCAATCTCCCTTTGTGCAGTCGCACTGAAATGTAGAGATGTTGCCCGTGTGACATTTTAGTACAACTGCACAAAACACTCTTAAGAAAAAGTGATTTGTGCAGTTCACCAAAAGTTTGCAATAGCAATGACGTGAAATGGATAGCCTGTTTGCAAAAAAGAGGTAGAAAGGAAACAATTACTGGCCAATAACAGTTGATGACACATGCGACGACAAAAAAGAAGCATATTCCTTGTCCTAAGGGAAGATAACAACACGGTTGTGTTTGTCTAAAATGGTGTGAGGACGAGAATGCAATATGGAAAGTACGCCAGACGAGCTACGTTTTGGGGAAAGAACTATGGAAGATCCACATGCAGCGACGTGGGAAAACAGGCAGTGGAGCAAGGTCGGAGGGGATACCTGGAGGTCGTCGGGATGTAACTAGGTGAGCGGCGGCGGGTGGAATCTGCGAGCAGGTGGCGTAGGCCCTGCCGTGCCGGAGCTTGGTTAGAGAGAACGGCGTGTACCGCAGATCGGGGCGTGCTGCCTCGGCGCCGTCGAACGTAGAAATGATGCACTTCCTCCCTTTCCCCCGGCAGACGGGATGCGGCCGGATCAGTGACCAACGGTGAGAGAGAGAGGCCACCGCACTCCCTTTCCCCCGGCGGACGGGATGCGGCCGGATCAGTGACCAACGGTGAGAGAGAGAGAGGCCACCGCACTCCCTTTCCCCCGGCGGACGGGATGCGGCCGGATCAGTGACCAACGCTGAGAGAGAGAGAGAGGCCACCGGAGCCTTGTGTGAGATACTCTGAAGAGCGGACTACCTTTTCCTCCATAAAAATCGTTTTATATTCTGTGTACGTGCCATTGAGCGCTATAACTTTATTTAAAAATAACGCGGCAACGCGTCAAGTCGAACTTTGTTTCGTGCACGCGTGGTACATGACCTCCCTAGGTAAACAACCGCTACAGGCGTTCAAATTAGCACGTGGGCTGCCATTTCGTAAAGAAATGAGCTCCACCGTGTACCCGCACGGGTGTGGCTGGGCACGAAGCGTGAGTACGTGCACGGTGCACCTATTCCCTTCTTGTATACGTACACCACCTATGTGGGGTTGTATGAGAGAGATACAAACCTAGAGAGATATAGTGTGTGGGTTCTTGAGAGTTTTTTTGTGTGTGTGTGGGGGGGGGGTCAATCAAAATTTTTAACATATGCAATGTGTGTGAAATAGAGTCCTGGATATAACATATATATAGAGGGGGCGATCCACGAGAAGAGAGTGGAGGTATCATCGGCTTGAGGTGTCCCTAGAATCGAAGAGAGGGATGATGTGTGTGTGCGTGCGCGCGCGATCGATAAAGAGTGCCATCGAATTTGTGTGTGCCCACGTCAAAGATATAGAGTGGTTGGCCTACTGGAACGTGAGATGGGACATGTGCAGTTTGTCTCTGTGGCATGGATACCTACCTGCAGCGCTCGACTATCGGTGTGTGGTGGGGGAAGAGGGAGGCCCAATTAACTATAGAGGTACAATGGCTAGTATATGTGTGGAGGAGGAGAGAGGCCTACCTCATGTATTAAGGAGATCGATCTGCCTCATGTATTAAGGGAGATCGATCGGCATCCATGCATATGTGCAGGAGATGAATAAGGTTGGGAGAGAGACAGAGCTAGAGTGTTGGAGGGGGTGGTAGTGGAGTTGCTTCTAACAAATGGTGGGATAGGCTTGCTAGACAAACGGAGGGCACGCCCGCAATATCAATAAGAGAGGAGATGGCTGCTTGTTGTCTGTGCACGTGCGTGTGAGAGACGGGTCAGGAGGCATGCACGAATGATGAGGGGGGACGATGTGGCTGTGGTTAGCAGACGTAACTACATAGGAAGATCAATCGCTCTTTGTAAGAGAAATGAGAGACATAACTTGTGAGGTACGTCGATCGATGGAGGGGTAGTTAAAGTCGATCTAGGTATATGTTGGGAGATCGATCAGTATACATGCATGTGTGTGTTAGAAGCAAATGACGCATGAGGAGAAGGATAGAGAGAGAGGGATGCATGTAGGAGGTGGTACGAGAGGCATACTATATCGAGGGGGAGGAGTGTGCGAGTACGAGAACGATGAAAAGAGTGGTGGGAGTGAGGCATGGATGGTGACAAGAGAAGACGGGAAGCTTGTGTTTGTGCTAGGCACACCTGGCTAGAGAGGCATATCGATCGATGTGTGCCGTAAAGAAGGAGCTGGGGGGCCTACACACACCGTGGGTGAACGACCTAAAGTGAAATGACGAACTTGCACGATGGAGCTAGAGAATGCTGAGGGAGGGTGAGAGGCATGCGGGCGTGTGCATGCACAAGAGAAAGTTAGCGCTAGCTACAAAGATAAGAGGGTTGTGTGGGTGTAAAAGACGAATAGAGATCATATAGGCTGTCTGATTTATATCTGGCGGATATCAAGGAAACTATGATGGTTGAAGTTGGCAACAATCATGATTGTAGATTCTTATTGAAATAGAGAAACGAATTCAAATTTAGTTCGAATTGGAGCGGTAGTATAGACATTTGGAATGCACTAAAATGTTGGTATGAGTAGGTTACATGCATTATAGAGCAAGCGAAAAAATTTAATCGGACATAACATGGATTCATACTCCCTCCTTCCATCTATATAGGGTGTAATGAGATTTTTAAGACCGCCTTTGACTATTGACAAGATTAATAGTACATGACATGCACAATGTGAAAATTATATCATTGAAAGAACCTTTCACAGGCGAATTTAACGGTGTGCTTTGTGTAAGTTGCATGTCATATATCATTGCTCTAATATTTGGTCAAAGTTAGCATCGAAAAACGCATTAGGCCCTATATAGATGGAAGGAGGGAGTAGCTTTGAATATCATTTGTATAGTAAAAACGGGGCAAGACTCTCTCTTTGTGTGGTGTGAATAGTTTTATTTTTTCGTTTTCTTTTTGGTTGAGGGAAGTGCGAATTGATTTGGTACGTACAAGTACAATATTACTACACGTTAGGCTTGTCCCTAAAATTCAACCCGCGTATTATTATGTCCCAAAAATTCATATATCGTGCTCCCAAAACTGGCGCCTTCACAACCCGCGCCTTGCTATCCTGAAATTACAACGCGCGCGAAAACTCCCTCCAGTTGCCAAATCCCGACACGTGAAATCCCCCTTCTAACCCTGAGCCGAAAGGGCCGCTAGTTCAAATCGGTGGGGGGTACTTTTGTAACACACCCTACATTTTGGACAAGCGCGTTCCTAAGTCATGCTCCACCCCCTCCCATCACCCCCTTTTCGCCATTCGAAATCGCAGGCCGCCATAACCTCTCCGCTCCAGCCGCGAAACCCCACCCTCCTCCATCCGCCATTTCACCGCTACCCAGCCGGAGCCTCTTCCCCGACGACGTCGTCCACCGCAACAGCTCGACGTCCCTCATCCACCTTCCCGGATGAGGATCCGTCGTCCATCTCACCGTCCCGCCGGTTCAGCCGCCCGTCCTCCACCTCCAAGGAGCTGCTCTGACGATCGCCTCGTCTATCATGGCTGCTCCATCCCCCATAGCACCGCCTTAACCTGCTCCACCGGAACCGCATCATCCTCACCGACTCCTCGGACAAAGGCGAGGCCTACTCGGCGCCACCAAAGAGGTTGTACACTCATCGTATCGCACCTTCTCCTTAACTCGACCTCCCAGCGCCGACGGTGCTCCATCCCGCACCCCCATGGAGCGGCTACCTTGAAGCCAGCGCCGCGGGCGATATCTCCATGGCAGCTCTCCCCCAGTGCGAGGCCCCTTCGGCGACGGCGTCCATACCAGCCGGATTTGCTGCTGCTGCTCCGGCTCTCGCTCGATCGCTCCCTCGCCCAGCTGCTGCTGCTGCTCTCCCCCTCGCTCATGCTGCTGCTCTGCTCCGATTAAGCCACACTTCAGTCGACTGAATCGACTTTTGGGTCAGTCGATTTTCAGGGGTTGGGGGGTCGCCGGAGTTAAGGAAGAACCACCCGCAGCGGGGACGGGGGCTTGTCGGAGAGGTACCCCACTATCTATCTTAGAGTTCAGGGTGGGGGGCGGGGGGCCTAGAGGGCTGGTCGGGGCGGCGGTGGCGAGTTGTTTCAGGGCGGCGAGACGGCGCTGGGGCCGGCGGTTCGGCCAGTGGTGGCTGGCGGCTCAGGGGGGTGCAGGTTGAAGATGAACTGCAGGCCCTCCCTAAACTACATGTCAAGTGCCTCTCTGCTACCATTGCGTTCAGTTTCGATAGTAGCATTCAGATTCCACAGTAAATTTCAGTTTCGACAGTTAAGTTCAGAGTCAACAGTTTTTACCTCATCTGTTGTAGTCAGGTGGTTTTTAGTGATGTTAATTTTACATCCATTTTACATCATCTATTAGAGATGCTATTAGAATCCCACTTGAGATTGACGATGTCTGTCTTGTGCTGCTTCAGCCTTGACATCTTACGGCTCATCGGAGCTGCTCCAACGACAGAACGATCCATCACAACAGAGCAGTGCCCTGGACGCCGTCTACAGATTCCTCGGATCTTCCTCCACACCTCCGACAGCCACCTCTGCCTCAACTGCTTCAGCGACCAACCCAACGATGCTGAGGTTGACACGGCTACGGCAAAGAGGTTGTACACTTGTTGCATCACTTATTACTATACATTCACGTCTATCCATTAGGCTATTTTGGTTCAACGGAAAAACATCGATCCACTGGTTGTTACCATCACTCTAAATTTCTGCATGCTCTCCTTACATAATCTCACCATATTTTTTTTTCGTATGCATGTCAGATATTGTACACAGTCATGCTGAACATGTAGAGAAAAAGAGAAGAGTTTTCGCGGCAATACAATGTCATGCATACATCTCTCCATGGTGGGTTCAATGGCAAACCCTCCCCACCCCTCTCCAGATTGTAATCCAGAGGAAGATATCTGTTCTGAGGCGGATTCGGACGCCGCTGACCACTCCTATTTACCCCCAAGGTGTTTGCTCTACCTTGGCATGATGATGTTAGTCATATCATGCATATGTTGCCTTGCAGTGCCTACTTTTGACATCATATATGTCATCTGCTTAGTTTAGACATGTTCTGTAATGCCACCTGTTTAGTTTCTATATCATATATGGGAATTATGCAGTCTCATGTCTTTTAGCCAGCCATAATATATGTGAAATGTGCAACGCCATCCTGTTTAACCAGGCATCATATATTTCAATGATATCTTGCCCATCATTTTCTTCATTACATTTCCATTTGTCGACAATGTTTGTACATTAAACTACTCTTCCTGTGAATCAGCCATTTGGGTGGGAGATGGAAAAATCTGGAGTGAAAACAAGGCCTTCAGAGCAGACAGTGCTACCTGTCGAAGTAGATCTCTTGTTGGGTCCCGATAGCTCCTCAGAGATGGATTCAGAGATAGATGACCAGTCCTATTCCCCCACTGAGGTGTATGCTCTAACTTGGCAGGATTATACTGCTCATATCATGCATACGGTGTCTTGCATTGCATAGTTTAGACATCATATACACAATATTCAACACCATGTTCTTAGTTCAGACATCATATCGAATGCCCTCTGTTTACCATATAAATCACATATGTGAATTAAATGATGCAATCCTGATTACTTAGATAACATGTAGGTGAATTATGTCATGCGATCCTGTTTAGTTATTCATCATATCTTTGAATTATGTTATGCTATGCTATCCAGTTTAGATAGACATCATATATGTGAAATTATGTCATGCTATCCGTTTTAGTTAAACAATATACATGTCAACTATTTCATGCCCTCTTTTTTCCACACTATCTATTGCATCTGTCTCTCATACAATGTATGTACATTCAACTATGTTTCCTGTTTATCAGCCATTTGAATTGGAGCGGGTGATGCCAGTATCTAGCAGACTAAAAACACGGTCTTCAAATAAAATAGTGCTACCTCTTGGTGGAGATAGCACCCCGGTTGTACATGCACAAGAACCAGCCCTACCACACATAACCCAAACTCTCGCAGATTGTACCCCTACTACGATGGACAGAGAACCAGCTTCACCCAATCTAACCCCAACCCCAACCGATAGTAACCCAGTTCATGTTGACACTGCACCATCTCCACCACAGAGCTCCCAAACAAGAGCAGTTAGTAAGGCAGCTCCAGTGCCCAAAGGGCCAGTACTATCACGGCGAACCCCAACTCCACCAGTTAGTACGCCTATTCCTGCGGAGGAAGCACAACCAACTAGTCGTAGTTTAGCATCTATCGCATTTGATGTTGTTAAATCGTATGTGCGCATCTTCCCATCTTGGAAATATTATACTGAAGATGAAGGAAAATGCCAGTTGCAGGTGTTTGTCCAGGAGTTATGTGTAAGTAATGTTATTCGTGGCAATTACTTTGCTTCGTCCCATACATCCTACCTCCATGATGGTTATAATACAGCAAATTTTCCATTTTTCTCTATAGAGAAGGACCGATTTGGAAACTCAGGATGAGGTAACCTGTGCTAATACCTCTGCTATCTTCAAGAATGCTTGGTGGCAGTATCGGAATTACCTGAAGAAAACGTACTTCACCGGCAAAGAAACTCATCAAATTCCCTTAAGTTCTCCTGAGACACATTTACTGGACGATGACTAGGAATGCCTTGTTCTGTATTGGTCCCGAACCAAGAATGTGATAAGGTCTATGAGCTCATTTTCTATTTTTAAGTATTATATTCTTGCGTCTTACTGTACTCTGTTCATGTAGAACAAGTGCCTAAACCTGAAGAACAACTGTTCTAATTTAAGATTCCATTGCTACCATAGGACATAGATATATGTTTGTTTGATGCTTTTATTATGTACTAGTACTTGGAAATAGAAGACTTGGTAGTTTAATCCCGTCCACCTTACTTATGAACTGGTTCACCGAAATGAGTTTCATATACTAGTACATGCTAAACTTGTTATGTGTCTGCTTGTTTCTTCTTTTAGAATGCTGACAGAATATTGGGGAAGAGTGCCTTATTAAGCAACAGTAAAGGAAGTAATGCAGATAAGGTTCAGGATAGTGACACATCCTGTCTTGGTTTAGTGTTGGAGTTACTGACCACTACCGCTTGCACAAGCTATTCAAACTCACTGTCTGAATCAGTTCGGTTTCTTGAGTCTCAACTACAAGCTGAAAGACATCGATCAGCTGTGCTGCGACAAGAAGCGGAAGGACTGCGGAAGTCCATGGAGCATTCAGATGCATACTTTCTGGTGCAACAGCAAGCGTTGGAGGATTTTAGCGCCAAACAGGACAAAGCTAATTAGCTTGCTAAGCTTATTGCCAGCATGGTGGATACCCAAGATAACGTTTCTCGAGCTCTTCTGAAGTTGTTTCAGTTATGCTCTTGTTTTGCTGCCATGTTTATTTGCACCGGTGGCCAATTTTGACGGCCAGTGTATATGATATGCTGCTTTGTTCCCTATATTTGCACTGGTGGCGAACTTTGATGCCCAGTGGATGTAATATGTGTAATAGCCGTGATAGCCTAGCGTTAGTTGCTTGCTTATTTATTTCCTTGTTGTCTTGTTTATTTGTTTGCTTGTAGTCATTGCAGTTCTTTTTCCGCGATTAACTAGTGGCTGCAATAACCTATTTTTTAAAACTAGGCCACAATAACCATGGGCTAATATGTACTGTAGTGACACTGGGCCTCCTACGGGCCGTAGAAATAGTGGGCCTTCTACGGGCCGTAGAAATAGTAGGCCTTCTACGGGCCATAGAAACAATGGGCCTTCTACAGGCCATATCATCAATGGGCCTTATACGGGCCGTATGATCGATTGGCCAAACATGGGCCAATAACAGGCCGCATTATGGCCTTGAACGGGCTAGAGTTGGAATCGTCCATTCATGGGCCGACCGTAATGGGCCATCGTTAATAGGCCGTATTTGATGACGCTATGAAAACGGCCCAACGTATTGACGGACCACAAACGGGCCGACTGTAACCACGGGCTGAATTTGGCCCACAAGCAAAAAATGACAGTAATGGGCCGTAAGTAAACGAATGCTGGAAATGAGCCCAAGAATAAATGGTCTCTGAGAAGGCCGAAAGATAACATGGGCTGGAAACGACCCAACGGAATAACGGGCTGTTAATGGGTATAAAGTGATAAACTGTTCATTACGGGCTAGTTTCAGCACGGGCCGTTAATGGGTGTAAAGTGATACACTATTCATTATGGGCCAGTTTCACCACGGGCCGTTAATAGGCCAAGAGTTACATAGGGCCTCATATGGCTGAAAAACATCATGGGCCATACATGGGCCAGAAGTGAAAACGGGCTGGAATCATATTGGATGGCCCAGATGACGCTACTAGGCCTAATTCGGATAGGGCATAACGGGCCTTGGGTTAGCGGGCTGTAAATGGGCTATATGCGAACAGACCGTTAACAGGCTTTCCATGGGCCAGCCCACCACCATTTGACCAAGTCAAACGGGCCGGCCTTTTCACTGGAATGGGCTTCTGTTGGGCCGTGCCATGTGTCGACGTATCATAGGCGCCTATCTGACCCACTGACGAGCTGACACGTGTTTCGTCCGGCCAATAAGAATTTTACACGTGGAAATTTCCCATTGGTCGGGGCTGTTAACGGGTTATCGGATCCAAAACCCGACCTGATAGCTTAACGGCATTACGTTACGGTGGATGCCACGTGTCGGTCACCCTTGACGAAAGCACTTCTGTGACTCACGATTTATCATCATGGAAGTGGACACTTCCATGATGATAATTTTGGTAATGTCATGGAACACTTCTACGACAACACAGGTATGACTATCTTGATTCTGTCATAAATTTGTCATGGATGTACATGCATGACAAAAAAAGTGACCTACTGTGACAAACACGTATCATCACGGAAGTGTATTTTTTTTGTAGTGGGAGTTGGCAGATGACCTTCGCGAGCTATGTTCGGAGATAGTTCCGAGAGGTTATGTAGTAGCTTAGGAGATTCAGTCTACTTTGATGGATAAGATCAGAGAAGCTCAGAAGACGGACAAGGAGATTGCCGAAATAAAGGAAAGAATGAGCAAAGGAAAGGCTAAAGGATTTCATGAGGATGAGCACGATACCTTATGGTTTGAGGGCCACGTATATGTGCTAAATGATCAGGAGATCAGGAGGTTGATTCTGCAAGAGGCCCATGATTCGCCATATTTGATTCACCCAGGAAATACCAAGATGTATCTGGATTTGAAGGATAGTTTCTGGTGGACCGGAATGAAGAAGGATATTGCAAAGTATGTAGCAGTTTGTGATGTATGTCAGAGAGTGAAGGCAGAGCATCAGAAGCCAGCAGGATTGCTACAACCATTGCCGATACCCGAATGGAGTGGGATAAACTAGGCATGGACTTTATCACGGGATTATCCAGGACTCGTTCAGGCTATGACTCGATATGGGTTTTAGTTGATCCTTTGACAAAAGTAGCTCATTTCATCCCAGTGAAGACCACTTACACCAGAGCTAAGTTGGCAAAGATATACATGACCAGGATCGTATGTCTGCATGGAGTTCCTAGGACCATTGTATTAGATAGAGGAACCCAATTTACCTCAAAGTTTTGGAATCAGTTGCATGAAACTATTGGGAACCAGGCTAGAGTTCAGTACAACTTTTCACCCGCAGACAGATGGACAGACTGAGAGAGTCAATCAGATTCTGGAGGACATGTTGAGAGCTTGTGCACTAGACTATGGATCTAGTTGGGACGAAAATTTGCCTTACGCAGAGTTCTCATACAACAACAACTATCAAGCCATTTTGAAGATGTCCCCTTTCGAAGCACTATACGGAAGGAGGTGCGGAACACCGTTGTTGTGGGACGAGGTTGGAGACCGACAGTTGTTTGGACCAGATTTGATTAAAGAGTCTGAGGAGAAGGTTAAGCTAATTCGCGATAGACTCAAGGTAGCCCAGTCCAGGCATAAGAGTTATGCGGATTCTAAACGCAAGGAGACGGTTTATGAAGTCGGAGACAGAGTGTATCTTCGTGTATCCCCACTTCGAGGAGTGAAGTGCTTTGGAGTTAAGGGAAAATTAGCACCATGTTTTGTGGGACCACACAAAGTTTTGGAACGTATGGGAGAAGTTGCTTACAAGTTGGAATTACCCGAAGGATTGTCAGGAGTTCACGATGTGTTCCACGTTTCTCAGTTGAAGAAGTGCCACGCATAGATGGCTGATATTCCTCTGAGAGATACAGTGCCACTGGAAGCTATACAGTTGGATAGCGATTTGACCTACGAGGAAAAGCCAGTCAGAATTCTCGAGTTTGCTAGCCGAGTCACACGCAGCAAAGCAATCAAGTTTTGCAAAGTTCAGTGGAGTCACCATACTAAAGAGGAAGTCACCTGGGAACGAGAGGAAGACCTACGGAAGTATCACTCTCACCTATTTTCTAGCAAACCCGAATCTCGAGGGCGAGATTCATCTTAAGGGGGGTAGGTTTGTAACATCCCAAATTTTCAATTTGGAATGTTATACATTAGATCATCATTGCATATCATATTTTATTTGCATTTTGGTTTGATCCTAGAAATTCTACGCAACTCATGGAGAGAGTTGGGGATTTCATTATTTTCATATTCGAGTTTTTCTCGAATTTTGAAAAGAGGATCGCTTGATTTTAATTATTTTTCTCTTTGAGTATTTCTTTTATAAAAATAAAAGAGAGAGGATAAAATGACTTTCTCAAAATAAAGAAATATCGCAGATTTAATGTTAAAATCAAATAAGATTTTTTATTCAGAGTTTTATCGCTATTTTATTTGAATTAGAAAAAATATGCGTTTTTCAAAATTGCATTAGAGGCCCAAATAAATGTTCACCTTGTCCGGCCTATTTTTAGAGGACGGGAAAAATTTATTTTGGTATTTTTGGAGTCCGTTTAGTACTTCTTTTCTTTCTTTTTCTGCATGTCGAAATTATTTTAAAAAAAGAGAGAAACCGACTCCGAGCCATACCTGAGCGGGACTCCGCCCGGAGGGCTTTATAAGCCTGCCGCTCCGAGCCGCCCCAAGGCCCAGCCGCCGCCAGCCCACCCGCACCCGACGCCCAAACCCTAACCCTAGCCGTGCCAGCCCGCCGCCGCTGCCGCCGCCGCCGCGCCACCCGCCGCCCCGCGCCGCCGCACCGGAGCCGTCACCACTGCCGCCGCCATCTCGCCGGATCCGTCGCCTCGTCGTCGCCGGAGGTAGCCGCCACCACCTCGGTTTTTGCGAGAAAACCGAACGGTTTTTTCGAAACCCTAGATCCCGTTTTTTATTAGATCAGTTTTGTTTCGGTTTAGTTATTTAGCGAACGCCCGTTCGTACGTTTGTTTTAACGAACAGTTTTCACCGTTTAGTCGCAGACAGCGAACGTTAGTTCGTTAGCCTGTTCGTCAGTTTTTCTTTTTCTTGAATTTTTCCACGATTATTTTGGATCATGATTTCTGATCTGATTTTCGTTTTAGTTTATCTTTTCGCTCGTTTATCGGAATCAGGCGATTCAAGCGCCTAGAGTTTCGTCTCGAAGCCCCCTTTCTGTTTAACCAACTTAAGCAAGTTTTTGCTATTGTAAAATTTGACTTTAGTCCATATTAGTGAACGAAGCTTGTTTCTTTTGCCGTTTGAGTTTTGTTGCTTCGTTTGATTTGATTCTTTTTGCAAAACCGGAATTCTTAAGTTGGCCTTTCTGGTTAGATCTCTTATTTGAGTTTTACCAGTGCCCTTGCTTGATTGCTTAATGTATGCTTGTTTGTTTGCGATAGAGTACCCGGAGTGCGAAGCGTGCTACTACGAGTCTCTAGGTTTCGCGGATCATCAGCAAGGCAAGTAACACTTTGATCATACCTCTTTACTACCCAGTTTATTGCATTAGATCAATCCTCACACAATTGCATGGTTAGGATCTGATTTAAATTGTGGGTTTGGGAAGTAGATGAGGTAGTACCTATTCACCTGATTATTATCAAACCCTGGGAGTTACTTCTACGTTGCTTATTTTGCTATGCTATGCTCGTAGACGTGGATTGGGTTTGAGTGTATTCATGACAGATGTGAGTATTCTTAATTAATGGTTAACTTAAGGTGGCAACTTAAATACACATCTGGGTGGATTGAGGCACCTGGGGAATCCAGTGATTGCCTGTATTTTTGGAAATCCCGGGGTACCGTGTGATTCTCCTATGGACTGCCACCCAGGCTCAAAGGGATCATGAGATTATTCATGCTAGAAACTTCCGTGTGCAGCCACAAGCTATTATGGGCTCTAGCATAGTTGATTAAGTAGTGTGGACTCTTAGAGTGTTAGGCTAGAATGTAGGGGATGTAGGTAGTACTGTCTACCCATCGTAAGGTGCTAACGCTTCTGAAAGACTAGGTCATCATCCGTTTCTCAAACACCATGTAGTGCGAGAAATCCAACGGAGGAGATCGAGTCTTGTGGGGAAAAGTGCGCAAACCTCTGCAGAGTGTACAAACTAATCATGGTTAGCCGTGTCCCCGGTTATGGACATCTTGAGTATCTGGTGTTTGGATTATCATGTGGATCTCATCACTCTTAATTATAAAATTTGATTGGGTTATTAATTACTTTCAATTGGGATTGAGATGGGGTTTACCATTCTCAATGTTTAACAACCACCATGATAGTTAAATAAAATATATTCCTTTGTTGTAGGAAAAAATTGGCTTTTTGCAAAATTTATTAACCATACAGCCTCCACCAGCCATATATGCATGTAGTGATAGCCTTATTCTGTTCATTACTCTCTTGTGTTACATTGCCAGCATATTCCATGTGCTGACCCGTTTTTGGGCTGCAACATATCATGTTGTAGACTTTTCAGACAACGAGTAAGGAGCATTAGGTCGTGGTCTTTCACTTAGTGATGCCGTTGGAGTTGATGGACTCACTTTATCTTCCAAGCCTTCCGCTGTTATCGTATTAGATGGCCTTAAGCCATATTTATTGTAATAAGTTCTCTTTTGAGACATTCGTTGTAATAGGTGTGTGATTGCTACTCTGTTATAAATCCATCAAGTACTGTGCGTGTCAGCATTACCGATCCAGGGATGACATTGATGCACAGAGATCATACTGTTTGAGGTCTGGTCGCTACAGAACGACATCCACCCTGCTAGCCCAGGCTGCCGACCAGGAACCTATCCCTTGAACGAAGAAGAAGCGGAACAAGAACTCCAAAACAACAAACATCGCTCTCGCGTCATGATCATCGCATTACCTTTACCTGCAACTATTGGTGTAGTAATCTTTGAGCCACGAGGACTGAGAAATCCCATTACCATGGGTATCAAGACTAGCATAGCTTAAAGGGTAAGGGAGGGGTAAGGTAGTGAGGTTGTAATAGCGACTAAGCAATGTATGGTGGCTAACTTACGAATACAAGAGTAAGATGAGAAACTACACAAACGATCGCCAACTAGAAATGATCAAGAAGTGGTCCTGAACTACTTACGTTCAAACATAACCCAACCGTGTTCACTTCCCGGACTCCACCGAAAAGAGACCATCACGGTTACGCAACGCGGTTGGTGTATTTTAATTGAGTTTACTTCAAGTCTTATACAACCGGATATTAACAAATTTTCATCTGCCACATAACCGTGGGCACGGCTCTCGAAAGTTTAAACCCTGCAGGGGTGTCCCAACTTAGCCCATGATAAGCTCACGATCCGCGGAGACAATCCTCCATCGCGGGACACCCGATCAAACTCGGAATCCCGGTGCACAAGACATTTCGACCATGGTAAAACAAAACTAGCAAGACCTCCTGATGCACCGACAAATCCCGATAGGAGCTGCGCATATCTCGTTCTCAGGGCACACCGGATGGGCAGGACGTCGGGTTGGCTGAGACCCTGGTTGCCCAGGGGGCGCCGGACATCGCGCAGTTTGGACCAACACTCAGAGGAGCACTTGCCCGGGGGGGGGGGGTTGAATAAAGATGATCCTCGGGTTTATAACTCCCTAGGAAAAGTTTAGGTTGTTATTAGGCAAATGTTAAAACCAATGTTGGGCATTGCTAGAAGAGTTTTTATTCAAAGTGAACTGTCAAGAGGGTCCCATACCCCTCATCGTGTTAGGGACGCAAAATCAAGGAACATAACACCGGTATGACGGAAACTAGGACGGCAAGAGTGGAACAAAACACCAGGCAAAAGGTCGAGCCTTCCACCCTTTACCAAGTATAGAGATGCATTAATTAAATAAGAGATATTGTGATATCCCAACAATGTTCATGAAATCCATGTCCCAACATGGAACAATCCTGTAACTGCACCTGCAACTAGCAACGTTATAAGAGGGGCTGAGCAAAGCGATAACATAGCCAAACAAAGGTTTGCTAGGAAGGGTAAAAAGGTTAGAGGTTTTCATGGCAATTTGGGAGGCTTGATAAACAATTGATAGGTAACGCGACATAGCGATAGCATCGAGATAACTAGCATAGAAAAGATAGTAGTGAGATCCAAGGTGACGGTCATCTTGCAATAATGTGTGAAATTTGAAAGAAGGAAGAAGTGAAATGGTTTGCACTTGGAGAAAAGATGAAGAGGCAAACGGCCATAGGAGGAGGAGGGGAAGATGGAGAGCACACAACCAACACCTCAACATGAAGAATGCCACCCACATGATGATCGTGATCCAATGCAATAAAATGACAAGAGGCACATCAAAATCATGAAGCATATAACAAGCAAGATGATCATGGCAACAACCACTAGTACATCGAGCTCCTAAATAAACGGTTTAAAACCCCTTCCCACGACGGCATCTTGAACCGTCGCCAAGTGATTGTGGACGATAGGGGGGTCCTTCCCACATGACCCAGAAACCGTCGGGGATATGCCCTCCTGGCACACACATTCGGCAAAATGAGGTCGTGTGCGACCGGTGAGTGCTCAAATACGGAAATACGTACAGTAGAGCTAAAGAAAATACAATTATACGGCGAAATTGTTTCCGGTCGCAAGTACATCCCACACAGTCAGTCCCTACTAAACGTTTCCGTTCGTATGTATATCCCACACAGTGCTCGAAGGAAAACGTTTCCGTTCATAGGTACATCACACACAATTTTTCCCGTTAAATCGCTTGCGTTATTGAATATATCACACATGGTCCGTGGAAGAAACTGTCTGGCAAAGGCGGTTCATCACACAGTTTTCAATGTGGTAAACGTTTGTGCAAGGTGGCCTAACGCAAATAGTTTTCAAGAGAGTCGTATGTGATTGTTCATTGATCCAACATGGTTTATTCCTAGAAACTGTGTGCGTTGCCTGAGGTCATCGCCCATGGTATTTTTTTAACAATCGTTTGTAATAGCAAAACCCAATTAGCAGGCTAATTCACCACTAGCAGGCTAATTATCCGATTATTAATAATCCATTTATTAATCTAATTGATAGTTCATATTAAGGACACAATATATTTCATTTTCATAATTGAAATACACCAGAGTACAACATCATATAGCTTCAGCACTCAGCTACCCCATTACACAACTACACCAGGACCAAGTTTCACATGCAACATCTATAACCTTTCGAAATTAGCATCATAGACGGTACATAGACAGATGTATCTCATCTGGAAAAATGCTGAAGCAGAAGGCGAATATTAAGCCTTCATTGATGTTGAAGGTCTTTGTAACTTTACGCCAGTGCCTGTGAATGATTGACCATCCTTTGTCCTCTTCAGGAACACTTCAATATTGAACCGTGGGTGTTGTATGAATACCTTCCTCGCCTCCTGACCATACAGGTGGTTTGAGAGGTAATCATCAGTGAACTGCTTTGGAAAGGCCTGAAACAAGGATGTGCATAAATATCTTCTCTATATTGGAAATGGGGCAAAGTAATAAAAAAGGCAAGGTGCCCCCCCCCCCCCCCCCCCCCCCCCCCCCCCCCCCCCCCCCCCCCCCCCCCCCCCCCCCCCCCCCCCCCCCCCCCCCCCCCCCCCCCCCCCCCCCCCCCCCCCCCCCCCCCCCCCCCCCCCCCCCCCCCTCCTGTAGTGAACTAATGTCTTCTTCATGTGAAGACAAAGATCTTGTTGTTTTTTGTCGCTAATTTCTTTATACAATCTTTCTTAGTTTCTTGATTTGTTTGATATTCATGGACAAATCAATTCCCCATATGCAAAAAGGGTCGAAAAGTGGGTCAAAACCTCTGACAGCAGGACCTACATGTGCAAGACCAAATTGTTAAAAACCAAAATATTAGAATGGTTCCTATAATTGCAAAATAATGTGCTATTAGACAACGGACCATGCACGTGCTAACCTCGATTGTAAACCTCGATGCTTCCCATTGTTTCCCTGCAACGCATATAAGGTAGTTAGTTAGTCATCAGGTTAAGTAAGGGTTCGCATGCTATCAATAAAATATGTTGATGAAAAATAATCACATTGTAGATTCATCAGATTAATTCAAGCGACGGGGAAAACCCATTTATCAAAACCAAGCATGATTAAGAACTAGAAAATATAGCACTTGTATATGTTTCTCATTTATTAAGTGCAACCAAATTCGATTTATTACTCACATGCACAACAATACAAAATTCTACCCACGACAATTGGACATCGCATTGCAGAATTGAACCAAGCAGTTAACTAAACACCACAACAAATGAACCAAACATTAACTGAGCACCACATTGCACAATATAACATTGAACCAAGCAGTTAACTAAACACCACAACAAATGAACCAAACATTAACTGAGCACCACATTGCACAATATAACATTGAACCAAGCAGTTAACTAAACACCACAACAAATGAACCAAACATTAACTGAGCACCACATTGCACAATATAACATTGAACCAAGCAGTTAACTAAACACCACAACAAATGAACCAAACATTAACTGAGCACCACATTGCACAATATAACATTGAACCAAGCAGTTAACTAAACACCACAACAAATGAACCAAACATTAACTGAGCACCACATTGCACAATATAACATTGAACCAAGCAGTTAACTAAACACCACAACAAATGAACCAAACATTAACTGAGCACCACATTGCACAATATAACATACTCCTAATAGAAGATCAGACAGTTAACCAAACAGTTAACTACAACCAGTTTGTAGCAATTGTATTTGTTTCTCATGTATTTACTATAGCCAAATTCAATTTATTCCTCACATGGTATACAATAACAGAATGCACCCACAATTTTGTAAAGATAAATTCAATTTATTTCTCACATGGAAGACAATACAAAATTGCAGCCTCAAGAATTGAATATCACATTTGTAGAATTGAACCAAACAGTTAACTGAAGACGACAACTAATTAACAAAACAGTTAATAAGTGAGCACCACACTGCATGACATATAGAACATATACACTAGAGCAACAGATTGCATGGTAAAACTAGATAGCATAATTCACTAGAATTTGTGAAGGAAAGGCAGGAGCAGCACACGCAACGGGTAAACCGAGCATGCATAACCGGTGTAGCTAGCAAATGGCAAGGTGTGCTCCAAGATATTTTGTGCTGCATCTCACACAGTTGGTGATAATACATTGTGTGCGATCTACTTGATTATCATATGAATTACGTAATGGGGTCACAGCTACAAAGGATGGTGTTTGAATTGTTAGAACTTTTATCTGCAGTGAACATGCAACTATAGGTGTGTCGTCTGGAATGATTCAGGGTTTGTTTGTACATTTTTATACATTAACTGGGTTTTCTAGGCATTTTATGCGCATAATTAAAATTTGAACTACATGCACATGCTCCGGTGCATATAAACTTATTGAAAAATCAAATATGTGTCCTTGGTTGCATGCTTAGGTCCCATGCAAGAAATGGGAATGAATTTCAAACATCCTGCCACTGTCACTCAGCCGCAAAACATTGAGATGCCTGGTTTTTAAATTCTAGTAAATCCAAAACTTGTCTGAAATTCATGAAACTTGGCATGCTATCATGTAGCAGCATCAACATGCCATGGTACAAATTTTGTCCCATTTGGGGCAGGTTTGGGTATAAGCTTCTCACAAACCAGAGCTTCTCACAACAAGCGTGATGGTTTCGGTAGGGAGCGTGCCACCTTTGGGGATGAAACGATATCCATTGCATCTTATTGCTTTCAAAAAAATTCGAGTGTCAATATAGAACAACAGGAGTGTTGTGCGAATTTTTATGATTTTTCGGGGTTCATTTGGACATTTTTATGAATTAACTAAGTTTTCAATGCATTTATGTGCATAATTCAAATTTGAACTACATGCACATGCTCCAATGCATATAAATTGGTTGAAAAATCAAATCTGTGTCGTTGTGTGCATGCTTAGGTCTCGTGCAGGAAATGAGAATGAATTTGAAACACCAGGGCACCGTTGATTGCCGACAAAACATTGAGATGCCTGGTTTTTAAATTCTAGTAAATCCAAAACTCGTCTGAAATTCATGAAACTTGGATCATGGAGCGGCATCAACATGCCGTGGTACAAATTTTGTCCCATTTGGGGCAGGTTTGGGTATATGCTTCTCACAAACCGGAGCTTCTCACAATAAGCATGATGGTTTTCGATAGGGAACGTCTCACCTTTGGGGACGAAACGATATCCATTGCTTCTTATTGCTTTCAATTTTTTTCTCGTGTCAACATAGAACAACAGGAGTGTTGTGTGAATTTTTGTGATTTTTCAGGGTTCGTTTGGACATTTTTATGCATTAATTGAGTTTTCAATGCATTTATGTGCATAATTCAAATTTGAACTACATGCACATGCTCCAGTGCATATAAATTGGTTGAAAAATCAAATCTGTGTCCTTGGGTGCATGCTTAGGTCCCATGCAAGAAATGGGCATGAATTTCCAACACCAGGGCACCGTTGATTGCCGGCAAAACATTGAGATGCCTGGTTTTTAAATTCTAGTAAATCCAAAATTCTGTTAACCATTCATGTGACACCACGTGTATTGTTTTTTAATGTCTGTAGGAGGTGCTGTGCAGCCAGCTGCTTGACCTTGACTGAACGGGAGGCGTGCGAGCGCCGTCCGATGCGCAGGCTGACCGAGAGGCATGCAAGCTGTCCTCGAGTGCGCAGGCTCATCGAGAAGTGTGCGAGTTGTACGCTGCGTAGGCTCACTAGGAAGCGAGCCCTTTGATTTCCATGGCCACCCGCCTTGCTCGCGTCCTCTCCATTAATGGCGCCCAAGCCGCAGTTTAATTCGCCTTCTAAATATAAAACACTCATCGCAAACATTTTAGTTAGAACATCCGTCTGCAAACCGACGGCTTCCCCAGGAAGCCAAGAGAAAATGTGCCGAGTAGGATTTCTGCAGCTCTTGATCGCAAACGATTTATATAGAACACCCATATGCAAAGTGAGAGCAGCGCAGTTTAATGTGCAGGATTTGGTAGGATTTGGTAAGATTTGCATCCCTTCAACGCAAACGGTTGTTCTGGATGACCCGTGTGCAACCACGTACAAACAATTTGGTAATATTTGCATGTGTCAGATTGGGTATGTTGCCATTTGTCAAACTGGAAAGATTTACATTTGTTGATATAGTAACATTGCCATTTGTCAATCCTTGTAACACTACGATTTGTCAAAATATGCAGCTAGAAATTATTAGCACTATGTAATTTTTGCAACTAAAATTCAGTAATTAAGCATAGATTTCATTCATAGATTATGCAGTCGTTCTTACTTTATACAAACAGTTCAACTCGACAGCTGAACCGACCAAACTTCTCCCCAATTGTTGCCAACCACGTACTGAAATAGCTAGTTCAACTATATATACTAGCTAATTTTAAGTACGTTGTACAGTTCGACCACACATCTATAGTCAGATGAACTGAACAAAATAGCCCCTAAATGCTACCACTACCACGGAGGGGCTTTGTGCTACTTTTGTCAGCCTCTAATCTGCCGAACACGCTCATTAAGAGGCAGAGGAGGAGGAGCCTACCGACGAGCTGGACAAATGCAATATGGTGCCCGCCGCTGCTGCACGTTCAGCGACGCTCGCTAGCTCGAACGCCCACTGCCGCTCCAGACGATCCCTCTCGAAGTTGTTGGACTGCTCGTAGATCTCCTGATTCCTTGCCTCTACGTCGGCGTGTGCTGCAGCCACAGCGGCGGCAAGGCTCTTTGCGTGCTTGATGAGGCGCTCCTCCTCCCCCCACAGGAACTCGATGTAGCGCGCAAGGTCGCTGACGCACGTGCGGGCCTCCACCTCCACCCCCTCCTTCGAGCGGCAGTGGCGGAGCGGGTGATGATCCCGGCGGTCGATGGTGGGCTGGCGGCCACGACCACCACCTCCCGCCTTCGGGCCGCGGTGGCGGAGCGGGTGATGGCCACGGTGGCCGGCAGTGGGGTGGCGGCCACGATGGCCACCTCCCGCCTCTGGGCCACGGCGGCAGAGCAGGAGATGGCCCTAGCTTCCGATGGTGGAGTGGCAGCAACGAAGGCCGGCAATAGCTGCCGGCGGGCAGTGGTGGCAGAGTGTGTGGTGGGTGTTCCACGCACACCCAACAGGGACGCCACGGGCACTACACTACACCGGGGACTGCGCTGCCGCCGCGGTGTAGCCTCCTAGCTGGAGTTGTCGTCTGATGACGGCGGAGTGGCTGAGCGACGACGACGAACCGGTGCCATTGGCGATTGTGGGAGAAGCAGACGAGATAAGCTATAGGGAGGGAGGGGAAAATGCGACGCGGGACTCGCCAGCCGTGAGGGTTTTTATAGCAGGCCGGTAAGCATTGGAATTTTGGGGGATTTCACCGAGTTGGGAGGGAAGCTTGCGCGGGAACCTACGAGGTTGCGTGGGAATGGGCTCACCGACGATTCATTGGTGCCACCGTTTGGCGAAAAGAACGCCCCCGCGCGCTGCGCAAGCTTGCGCTGTAAGCCGTCTGCGGCAGCGGGGTGATAAAACGTGCGAGAGGAGGATGAGAGGACACGTACACATACAATTAATAAAAATGTTTGCGATTTAATTACCTACTATACCCCGTCCTGGTTTATAAGTAGGATTTAACTAATAAAATACGAATGCATCTCGCCATAGATTATATTGTTGGAGTCGTATTTGAACATAGTTTCCAGCTATACAATTTTTGTAACATGCATTAACACGTTTTTGGTTAAATTTAAGGTTATACACCAGCAAGCGTTTGCCCGCAACACACACGGCTTATTCCATCACAAACAGCTCTGGTGGATCAACTGTGTGCCACGTATCGCACACGCAACTCTAATTTGATTCGTACTCGATGTCTTCGACATCGCTTGCACAGTTCGTCTTATTTGCCACGTATCACTGTGCCGTCCTCTCCTCGCGTCCCTCGGTAAGCTCTGCTTGCCGTTAGGCGCCACAGCGCGCTGTGCTCGTCGTTAGGCGCCGCGGCGCGCTCTATCGCGTCCCTTGGCACGCTCTGCTCGCGTCCGTCGGCGCGCTCGGCTTGTGGACATCTTTTCCTTGAGGCGACCGCGGAGCGCTCTGCTCGCGTCCCTCCGCGCGCACTCTGCCAGTGGTTGTGCGTGCGCACGATCACGTCGGGGGCCCCATATGCATGTGGTTGCGCCGCGCGCGTTGCCACGCGATGCAGTTACGTGCGGCACGATGGAGTTACATGCTGCAAAATAGAACTGCCATCAGGGCCTGCCAATATTCCTGGCCGTCCGGCTTCCCCTTTAATTCCCGTGGCAATTATAACCTTAGTCTCTTCAACCTTTCGATCGCGCCCCACAACACAACAAGCACACCCATGACGACACATAGAGAGGGGATGTCCGGAGGCGCTCCAGTGGAGTTTGGCGAGCATAGAGTGGAGACCCACGCGAGGGAGACGGATCTCTTGGTGGTGTACACCATCGACCCGACTGTGGTGGATGATTACATCAACAGCGTTGAGTAGTTGCTTTCTGGAGACAAGTACAAGGTGGTCGACATCGACCTCCAGTACACCGCCGGTCGTCCCGGCATAGATCAGAAGGTTGTCGTCGCCCAATTGTGCGTGCGCCATCATGTCCTCATCTACCACTACTGCATGGCCACAGAGCCTTGTGGCCGTTTCAACAGGTTTGTCAACAACACCGACTACAAGTTTGCCACGGTGGATACCAAAGACGATGTAAAAGCGCTCAGTGTTACGGGCTTGGCCTGCAAGAACCTTGTCGAAATCCATGACCACTATAGGGTCTGGGGCAGCACGAAGCAGGACTCCCTGGTCGAACTCGCCTCAGCCATCATCGACCCCTACTACAAAAAGATGAAGGAGGATGCCCAGAGAACAAGTCCCGTATCCTGGCACACGGACTGGATGCGGCAATTGGATGAACCTCACCTCAGGTTCGTGGCCAAGAGTGTGTACATATGCTACGAGATGCACAGGTGGATTGTTGACATGAGGAAGTGCCTCGTTACCCAAATCGACGAGCCTGGATCGAGCCACAAGAAGAGCAAGCGTCACAAGAAGTAGATGATGATCAGATGATCGTTTATGCTAGTTAATCATGCATGTAATATATAGTTTACTTTGGTGTGTGCAAATGCCATGGTTGTAGTAGCCACCTATGTAAGTGGATGTTTAATTTGGTTATGCAAGCATGTCCTTATAAGTGTGTCTGTGTATATATGTTGTTGTTCTGTATGCAATCCCATCGCACAACACACACGTCTTATTAGCAGCAACTGTCTGTGTTATTATCGGTCTTCACACACATTTCTGATTACAGACCTGTTTGCCGCGTATCACACATATTGTTAAGTTGAACCGTTTGTGTTCTCATGTCTCAACGCAAACAGTTCATTCGAGTGAAGCACATGCCGTATATCGCACACACCTTTGATCTGGCTGGCCGTTTCTTTTGTGTTGCCTAATCACAAATAGTTCATCCGAGTGAACCGTATGTTGTGTATCGCACACGCCTTCATCTGGCTGCCCGTTTCTTTTGTTCCTCCTCATCGCAAACAGTTCATTGAACTGAACCGTATGCCCTTCATTGCACACGCAATTAAAACCTGAACAGTGTTTGATGCATCCATCATCGCAAACGTTTTACACATTTCTGACGGTTTTCATACAACACTCTTTGTGATTATTGCATCACACACGGTTTCTCGAAGGGTCTCTGATCGTAGTGTCGTGTTAGCAGCATCCTGAAGTAGTGAACAAGGATGGAAAATGCAATATAATGGCAAGAGGCACAATGCAAACACATGACATAACAAGTGAAATGAGCATGGTGCAAGAAGCATAGATATGAAAAGGCACTCAACATGATCATGGCATAAACATATAGGAATGAAATATGCAAAACAATTAGGATAATGCAACAAACACAAGGCAACAACTAAAATAAAAGGAAGGTAACTTGAGCATCGGTCTCGAGGCGTCACACTTTCACAAAAGAATTACTTTCCATTGAACATGTACATTGTTTGGCCATTTCACTAATATATATTCAATTATTTCACTAAGTAAATGCCTTCTAAAATGTGCCCAAGAACACATACAACATCAGTTTACATGCCATGAATAACAATTACACTACATTACATCAACAAATATGCAACATTGTACACACCCTCTTAATCATCAAGTTCACCTTCGCAGCTCAAACTTCCAATGAGCCTCTCACCACCAAGGAAACCTGTAAACAATAGCATGCTTCTATTACAATATGCTCTCACCACCAAGAAACCTGTAACAAACTTCCTAATAGGTATACTAAAGTATCAAGAACAACAAGTGGACTCTATATTACAAAAATATATTTTATGATGAATCGAATGAAAAAAAATTTGTGGTGAAGATGTTGATATATCTTCCTATAAACTTGGTCAAATACAGTTAATTTGGAATGGTAGAAAAAATAAGAATTAAATGAAATGTTCAAGGTGGAGATACTTCCAAAGTTATACTACACTTAACATAATTTAATAAACCATAACCACTACCACTGGATTTCCATAACAGATCCAACATGAAAGAAATGCAAATTTTGATTATTATATTTAGAATTGGATGAGGGGAAACCAATCAAACATAGAACTTATATGATGGTCTATGGCAGTCTAATATCTACCAGTAATGCAAGAAATAACAACCAGGCTGGAAGTAATGATGAACAAAAGAGCTATATAGCCAACGATGGTTCGCAGAATATTTCAGGGAAGTATATCAAAACTATTATAAAATAGTTATGACTGAATAAGTACTGTAGTGTGAGCATGCAGTAGTGACTGCTGTTGTTGATGAAGGTCCTGGAGAATTGGTACACCAGGTTCTTTTGTCTCTAGCATAGTTCTTCGGGTCTCTTTAATTCTTTTACTGGACTGATTCAGTCATTCAATTGTCATCATCAACCTTCCTCACTGATCAATGGACGCCTAAGCCAGGAAATAATCCCCAAATACAACATGAGTACTAGAAATAGCAAACATCAAGAACTTTGGCACACTGATTAAGAAATTAGAACAAACAACATAATAATACTACATTAGTATATATACTTCACATCAGTAGAGAAATATATCACACAATGAAAATTGTTTCCGCAATACTGAAAGAAAAAAATGCCACTCCCTCCGTTCCAAAATAGATGACTCAACTTTGTATAAAGTTAGTACAAAGTTGAGTCATCTATTTTGGAACGGGGGGAGTAGAACTTAAAGAGACATCCAGTAATACATAAAGTGGATAATTCCCTTTTCCTGATATATCAAGCAACCACATTCCCTTTTATTAGGTAGTAAGAAGAATTACAATTCTACTTTTCGCTTTTGACTTTGGAAAGATACAAAAATGCACATCAGATTCAATTTTAGCCCAAGTTCTAAAATCTTACAGTGCCTGCAAACGAGAATAACAAAGTATATACAACGAAAACAATGGCATCGTTAACAAACATTATACATGATGTAGAGAACGACAAATATAATTTATTGCATGGATTAAATAATTACTTAATAGTTATTAAGGTAGAAGATGAATCAAAACACATGAACACTAGGAGATGGTCAAATCAAAACACATAGGAAAATAGGTCTATTATATTCAAAACAGCAATTGTTATGCAAAGACTTCAAAAAATAAATTGAGGTTAATATATCAACCTATCACCCAAAAGAGCTAGACCTTCGCCAAACATTATCTCGTCTATCAGCTACAGAACTAAAACCTGAGAAATGACAGTGCTAAGCAACAAGGCATGAACTTCAGTACTGAATGAATAACAGAGGTCAGAGATGTTGCAAACATGAGACATGCTAAGATAAGTATGATACTTTTCTAGTTTAAAGAGGAAATTAAAGTACCCAAAGTAGATGACAATTGGTAAATATTCATAGCCATAGGTTATACTAATGATCACGGACGGCCAACTCAAATTTTCAATTTATGTTGCGAGTCACTCTTGTTTTTATGCATATGTTGGTTATAGTTTGAGAATGGCCCCCTCTTAGTTGCTTGTCAGGCTCCGCCATTGGCTACGGCTACCTGATTTACACTATAATTTTAATCAAACCAAGAAGGCATCAGACAGTTTCTTGACTATAGTGCATAATTTGCTAATAGACTATAAATGCTACACCGAAGGGATTAATATTGGGAAATATTATGTCATGAGTTCTTGAGAGGACAGATACAAAGTCAAGTCGGATCAAGCAAAGGAGGGAGGCAAAGGTTGTAGTGCTCACAGGAGACGTTTGTAGGCAAGGCAGCTGTCATAGTGCATGTCAGCCACCACCATCGCGTAACAGAGGAGATCACCACATGAAGTACGACCATGTCGGTGACGCGATAGAGGGGGTTGGGGGGGCGTCGCCATCCATCCCAACACGCGGGAGCGTACCGAGCTAGGGGGACGCCATCCAAGAGGAGTAAAGGGCGCGAGGGGGAGCGATGTACGACGGAGAGGAGCCGCTGGAGACGTGTCGGAGGCGGACGCTACACCGCAGCCGAAACCCTAGCCATGTGCTAGGGTCGCGGACGAGCATCGGAGGCCGGGAGCGGTGATGTCTACTACACAACCTTCTTCTTGTAGACGTTGTTGGGCCTCCAAGTGCAGAGGTTTGCAGGACAGTAGCAAATTTCCCTCAAGTGGATGACCTAAGGTTTATCAATCCATGGGAGGCATAGGATGAAGATGGTCTCTCTCAAACAACCCTGCAACCAAATAACAAAGAGTCTCTTGTGTGCCCAACACACCCAATACAATGGCAAATTGTATAGGTGCACTAGTTCGGCGAAGAGATGGTGATACCAGTGCAATATGGATGGTAGATATAGGTTTTTGTAATCTGAAAAATATAAAAACAGCAAGGTAACTAATTATAAAAGTGAGCACAAACGGTATTGCAATGAGTTGAAACAAGGCCTAGGGTTCATACTTTCACTAGTGCAAGTTCTCTCAACAATAATAACATAATTGGATCATATAACTATCCCTCAACATGCAACAAAGAGTCACTCCAAAGTCACTAATAGCGGAGAACAAACGAAGAGATTATTGTAGGGTACGAAACCACCTCAAAGTTATCCTTTCTGATCGATCTACTCAAGAGTCCGTAGTAAAATAACACGAAGCTATTCTTTTCGTTCGATCTATCCTAGAGTTCGTACTAGAATAACACCTTAAGACACAAATCAACCAAAACCCTAATGTCACCTAGATACTCCAATGTCACATCAAGTATCCGTGGGTATGATTATACAATATGCATCACACAATCTCAGATTCATCTATTCAACCAACAAAAAGAACTTGAAAGAGTGCCCCAAAGTTTCTACCGGAGAGTCAAGACGAAAACGTGTGCCAACCCCTATGCATAAGTTCACGAGGTCACGGAACTCGCAAGTTGATCACCAAAACATACATCAAGTGGATCATGTGATATCCCATTGTCACCACAGATAAGCACATGCAATACATACATCAAGTGTTCTCAAAGCCTTAAAGACTCAATCCGATAAGATAACTTCAAAGGGAAAACTCAATCCATTACAAGAGAGTAGAGTGGGAGAAACATCATAAGATCCAACTATAATAGCAAAGCTCGCGATACATCAAGATCGTGCGAAATCAAGAACACGAGAGAGAGAGAGAGAGAGAGATCAAACACATAGCTACTAGTACATACCCTCAGCCCCGAGGGTGAACTACTCCCTCCTCGTCATGGAGAGCGCTGGGATGATGAAGATGGCCACGGGAGAGGGATTCCCCCCTCCGGCAGGGTGCCAGAACAGGTCTAGATTGGTTTTCGGTGGCTACAGAGGCTTGCGGCGGCGGAACTCCTGATCTAGGTTATTTTCTGGAGGTTTCTGTATATATAAGAGGTGTTGGCGTCGGGGACAAGTCAGGGGGGGTCTCTGAGGCGGCCACGAGGTAGGGGGCGCTCCCAGTGGGTAGGCGCGCCCCCCACCCTCGTGGTAGGCTCGGGACTCTCTGGCCCATCTCCGGTACTCCGTGGGCTTCTTCTGGTCCAAAAATGATCTCCGTGAAATTTCAGGTCAATTGGACTCCGTTTGATTTTCCTTTTCTGCGATACTCAAAAACAAGGAAAAAATAGAAACTGGCACTGGGCTTTAGGTTAATAGGTTAGTCCCAAAAATCATATAAAATAGCATATAAATGCATATAAAACATCCTAGATGGATAATATAATAGCATGGAACAATCAAAAATTATAGATACGTTGGAGACGTATCAAGCATCCCCAAGCATAATTCTTGCTCGTCCTCGAGTAGGTAAATGATAAAAATAGAATTTTTGATGTGGAATGCTACCTAACACATTTATCAATGTTATTTTCTTTATTGTGGCATGAATGTTCAGATCCAAAAGATTCAAGACAAAAGTTTAATATTGACATAAAAATAATAATACTTCAAGCATACTAACTAAGCAATTATGTGTTCTCAAAATAACATTGGCCAAAGAAAGTTCATCCCTACAAAATCATATAGTTTGGTCATGCTCCATTTTCGTCACACAAGAATGCTCTCATCATGCACAACCCCGATGACAAGCCAAGCAATTGGTTCATACTTTAGTAATCTCAAACTTTTTTCAACTTTCACGCAATACAGGAGCGTGAGCCATGGATATAACACTATGGGTGGAATAGAGTATAATGATGGGGGTTATGTGGAGAAGACAAAAAAGGAGAGTCTCACATTGACGCGGCTAATCAACGGGATAGGGAGATGCCCATCAATTGATGTCAATGCAAGGAGTAGGGATTGCCACGCAACGGATGCACTAGAGCTATAAATGTATGAAAGCTCAACAAAAGAAACTAAGTGGGTGTGCATCCAACTTGCTTGCTCATGAAGACCTAGGGCATTTGAGGAAGCCCATTGTTGGAATATACAAGCCAAGTTCAATAATGAAAAATTCCCACTTAGTATATGGAAGTGACAACATAATAAACTCTCTATCATGAAGATCATGGTGCTACTTTGAAGCACAAGTGTGGAAAAAGGATAGTAGCATTGTCCCTTTTTATTTTCTTTTTTTTCTTTTTTGGGCCTTCCTTTTTTTGGCATTTCTCTTTTGGGGGGGGGGGCAATGCTCTATTAATGATGATCATCATACTTCTATTTATTTACAACTCAATGATTACAACTCGATACTAGAAAAAAATATGACTG
>NC_053025.1:529205167-529292764 GCF_003073215.2 Triticum urartu
TATAGAACTCACCGAATGCGCTTGGCGCTTCGCGCTTAGCCCGCGGTCCTCGGTGAGGGAGGGAGGGACCTCGGCGCCCTTGAACAGCACCTTCCAGATGTCCTTGTGCGTCGTGTCGAAGAGCTCGCTCAGAGTCTGGTGCTGGGCCGGTTCGAACTCCCACAAGTTGAAGTCCCGTTGTTGACACAGGAGGATCCGGCGGATGAGCATAACCTGGGCTATGTTGACAAGCTTGAGTTTCTTGCTTGCCATGTTCCGGATACATTTCTGGAGTCCGTCCAGCTCTACCGATGAACCCCACGACAGGCCCTTCTCTTTCCAGGAAGTGAGCCGTGTAGGGAATCCGGATCAGAACTTGGGGGCAGCCACCCAGTTGGTGTCACGCGGCTCGGTGATGTAGAACCATGCCGATTGCCACCCCTTTATGGTCTCCATGAAGGAGCCTTCGAGCCATATAACATTGGGCATCTTGCCCACCATGGCTCCGCTGCATTCTGCTTGTTGGCCTCCCACCACCTTCGGCTTGATGTTAAAGGTCTTCAGCCGCAGGCCGAAGTGGGGCCGGACGCGGAGGAAAGCCTCACAGACGATGATGAACGCCGAAATGTTGAGGATGAAGTTCGGGGCCAGATCATGAAAGTCCAGCCCATAGTAGAACATGATACCATGGACGAATAAATGAAGGGGAAACCCCAGTCCGCGGAGGAAGTGGTGGAGGAAAACTACCCTCTCATGAGGTTCCGGGGTAGGGACAATCTGCCCCGCAGTGGGCAGCCGATGCGCGATATTCGCGGCTAAGTATCTGGCGCCGCGCAGCTTTTTGATGTGCCCCTCTATAACGGAGGAAGCCATCCATTTGCCCCCCACTCCGGAAATTTTTGGAGAAGGTCGAGGGGAAGGATGTGTACTTGGGCGTTGGAGCTCGAGTGCGCAAGAACGGATAGGCAAGGAGGAAGAAGGCGTGGGTAGAAAAAGTTTAAACCTTGTCCCTTTATAAGGGCGGCCGAAACTATGCGCCCCGCCTAGCCTGGTAAAACTCGCTTATCCCCCAAGTGCCGTAATTGGTGGAGCGGTTGGGTTACCCACGCCCGTATTGATGAGAATCCCGTAATAAGGGGGGCACGATATCTCCTTTGACAAGACGTGTCAAAAAACTGCCTCGCGTTATGTGCGGGGCTAGTTAAAGGAAACGGTTCGAATAATCACTGGGCCATGGCTTAATGTCATGTTGCCAAAACAAGTCAGCAGATTAGATTTGTGGAAATATTATTCTCTCTATGGTGGTATGTGGAACTTATTTTGCAGGATCGGACACTATCCTGTTATTCAAACTCTTCTGTGGTGTATCCGGAGGAGGAACCCACCTTGCAATGCTGAAGACAACACTGCGCGCCGGACTCATCGTCATTGAAGCCTGGTTCAGGGCTACTGAGGGAATCCTGGATTAGGTGGTCTCCGGATAGCCGGACTATATCCTTTGGGTGGACTGTTGGACTATGAAGATACAAGATTGAAGACTTTGTCTCGTGTCCGGATGGGACTCTACTTGGCGTGGAAGGCAAGCTAGGCAATATGAATATGGATATCTCCTCCTTTGTAACCGACCTTGTGTAACCCTAGCCCCCTCTGATGTCTATATAAACCGGAGGGTTTTAGTCTGTAGGACAACATACAATCATACCATAGGCTAGCGTCTAGGGTTTAGCCTCTTCGATCTCGTGGTAGATCAACTCTTGTAATACCCAATCAAGAATAAATCAAGCAGGACGTAGGGTTTTACCTCCATCAAGAGGGCCCGAACCTGGGTAAAACATCGTGTCCCCTGCCTCCTGTTACCATCCGCCTTAGACGCACAGTTCGGGACCCCCTACCCGAGATCCGCCGGTTTTGACACCGACACCATGCTGGAGTCCGGACCGCTTCCAGAGCCCGCTCTCACTGCCCTGGCCCCTCAAGACGCCAGCTGCCCGCCACATGCATGCATAGCAAGTAGTACTCCTTACGTGGATGTAACGCCCTCGATGTGGCTATAGCTCCTACGTGTCGAGGCACGACTTAGAGGCATAACCACATTGAAAGCAATGTCGCAAGTTAGGCAATCTTCACCACATCCCATGTAATATAGATAATAAAAGGGGAGATACATAGTTGGCTTACACTCGCCACGTCAATCAAAGTACATAAATAGCACTACATCATTCAAACACTCATGGCCCGACTACGGCGCCAAAATAAAAGATAACCCAACATGCGACACGGTCCCGATCGCCCCAACTGGGCACCACTAATGATCATCAGGGAAAGACACATAGTAACGGCGTGAGTCCTCGTCGAACTCCCACTTGAGCTCAAGTGCGTCATCTGGAACGGAGTCGTCAGGCCCTGCATCTGGTTTGGAAGTAATCTGTGAGCCACAGGGACTCAGCAATCTCGCACCCTCGCGATCAAGACTATTCAAGATTTTAGGTAAGGCAAGGTGAAATATGTGGAGCTGCAGCAAGCGACTAGCATAAGTGGTGGCTATCCTGTTCGCAAAAGAGAGCGAGAAGAGGAGGCAAAGCGCGAACGAATAACTAGAGGATAACCTGCGGCAAGCATTACTCCAACACCGTGTTCACTGCCCGGACTCCGCCGAGAAGAGACCATCACGGTAACTCACACAGTTGATTCATTTTAATTAAGTTAAGGTTCAAGTTATCTACAATCGTACATTAGCAATTTCCCATCTGCCCATAACCGCGGGCACGGCTTTCGAAAGTTCAAATCCCTGCATGGGAGTCCCAACTTAGCCCATGACAAGCTCTCACGGTCAACGAAGGAATAGACCTCCTCCCGAGACGTTCCGATCAGACTCGGTATCCCGGTTCTACAAGACACTTCGACAAGTTAAAACAAATCTAGCAACACCGCCCGAATGTGCCGACAAATCCCGATAGGAGCTGCACATATCTCGTTCTCAAGGCACACTCAGATTGTCCTAGGTACGGGTAGGCCAGCCCAGAGTTGCCCCTGGTGGCCACCGGCAGCTGATACGTGGACCAACACTCAGAGGAGCACTGGCCCGGGGGGTTTTAAAATAAGATGACCCTCGGGCTCCGGAACCCAAGTGAAAAAGAGGCTAGGAGGCAAATGGTAAAACCAAGGTTGGGCATTGCTGGAAAAGCTTTAATCAAGGCGAACTATCAAGGGGTTCCCATTATCACCCAACTGCGTAAGGAACGCAAAAATCCGAGAACATAACACCGATATGACGGAAACTAGGGCAGCAAGAGTGGAACAAAACACTAGGCGAGAGGCCGAGCCTTCCACCCTTTACCAAGTATATAGATGCATTAAGATAACAAGATAATATAATGATATCCCAACAAGTAAATAATGTTCCAACAAGGAACGGTCTCCAATCTTCACCTGCAACTAGCAACGCTATAAGAGGGGCTAAGCAAAACGGTAACATAGCCAATCAATGGTTTGCTAGGACATGGTGGGTTAGAGGTTTGACATGGAAATTTGGGAGGCATGATAATCAAGTGGTAGGCATCGTAGCATAGGCATAGCAAAAGAGCGAGCATCTAGCAAAGCAAAGATAGAAGTGATTTCGAGGGTATGATCATCTTGCCTGCAAAGTTGTCAGAGTTGACAAGATCCTCAAAAGCAAACTCAACGGGCTCCTCGTTAGCGAACTCGTCTCCCGGCTCTACCCAAACAAGACAAACAAGCAACAATGACACAATCAACCACGTGCAAACGCAAACAACATGATGCAAACATGGTATGCTATGCGGGATGCGATATGCGATAGGTGGAAACCGGACAAAGGCAACTTCGCAACCAAGACAATAAATCAGAGTAAAGCAGTGGCGATCTATTTTCTTGCTGCGATAAATAAGTTGAGCAAATACGAAAGAGTACCGCCTCTGGTGCGGCGCCGTGTACGCATCTACTGAGAATTTGACGGTGCTACAGTAGTGATGGTTGTCGGCGGCGTGGAAGCAGATCTAGGAGGGTAAACGGTGGTGGTGGGGCACGGTTGACGAGATGGTCGTAGGAGCGGCGCCGGCAAGGTGGACGATGGCGGGATGAAGCGAGAGGATAGGATGCAAGGATCCCGGTCTGAAGCCGTGGATGAGAGAGGTCGATCTCTTGTAATGGACGGCGGCGTCGGGGTATCAGCTCCGGCATGGTGGAGGAGGACGGCGGTGGATGGGGTGGTGGACAGCGGCGGACGGAGGAGGGTGGGGTGGAGAGGGTGTTTTGGCGCCCACGGAGTACGAATGGGGAAAAGGGAGGTAGAGAGGAAGGGGGAACCATGTATTCAGGGCGCGCTTGTCTCAAATACGAGGAAATTTACAAGCTTATCCCCCGTTTCAAATTTCTACTACATCACAGCAACATTAGTCGGTTGGGGATAGGACGGTAATCTCGCATACACCGAATATTTGCCGACGAGAGTTTGTTTTTGGCGCCCACCGTGTATGAATATGAAATCGGGGAGGGAGTCGATTTCGGCCGAGGACACACTGTGTTTTGGCGCCCACCGTGTATGAATCCGGGTGAGCGACGGTTACGTCATGTTTTGGTGAAATTACAAACCTACCCCTATCGAAACCTATACAAATCCAGCAGATAGGCTTTGCATGGCAGGAATAGGCAGTGGTGATTTCCATCTCACAAATTTTGGTTTCGGGCGGTTACTGCTTCTTTCCCTGCTTCGTTCAAATTTTGCAGAGTGCACATTTACCGTGCCAACTCAATTCGAATCCCGTTTGTATTTTTTTGGGCGGGATCCATTTTCAATTGGAATTACATTATATATCCATCATTTTTTTATATATACTTTCAAAAGCACAACACCATTTATACATAAATATGGTTTACAAATGGCATGATCTCAGATTCATAAGGTTGTATCCATCAATTTTGATTTTCAAATATTTGAAACCATTTTATGTTGAAATCCAATGTCTGCATTCCTCACTAACTATCTCCAATTAATGTGTGTTTCATGCCTGTTTTTTTACTTCTCAAACATGTATAATGTATTTCACACACGCAACATATAGTGTAATCCTGTTTAGACATTAATTGCATATAAACCATGCATTGTTTGTAATTGAAGAATCTATGGATCACCAATCACTAGTGCAGAACCGGGCAATAGCACCGGTTCGTAAGGCCCTTTAGTGCCGGTTTGGTAACCGGCGCTAAAATGTAGGCACTAAAGGCCCCCCCTTTAGTACCGGTTCAGCACGAACCGGCGCTAAAGGGCAACTACGTGGCACGAGCCAGCTTCGGGTGCAGGGAGCCCTTTAGTACCGGTTGGTGTCACCAACCGGTATTAAAAGGTTGAGGAGGGGGGGTTGGCTTTATGATTTCTTTTTCATTTAATGTTGTGTTTTCCATTTAATTCATTTTTGTTTGCTGGTATTTCATGATACTACATATTGTACACGTTATGCATATATATAAATGGAATTTCTAGTAGAACCGATCATAATATATATATATATATCATTGAATGTCTCACAACCACCATTAATTAATTCACACATATATACACACATGTATTTATATATATATATATATACAATTTCTCCTAATTGGTGCCTTCGGAGCCAGTGGCATTAGCCTAGCTAATTGGTGCCTTCGGAGCACGATAACAATTGGAAGTGGTTCATGGGGGCGGTAGCGGGTAATAGTTTTCTCCTTTGGGATCTATGACGTGGTCGAGCAAAAATCCTGCTATTTCCTCTTGAATTGCTTCTATGCGGTCCTCTGCTAGGAGCTTGTCCCGCACCTCTTTGAACTATTAAGAAGGAGATCAATATGCATGTGTATTAGTTGTGTGACTAGATATCGATAATGGTGTAAAAATTGTGAATAGTGTTCTGACAATCGATATCGTACCCACTCCTGTCTTTGAGATTTGCTCCTTTCGGACGCCATCATGCGAATGTTCTCGCAAACGTAATATGCACATAGATCATTCCCCGGCGCCTGCTTCAGGGCCTTTAGGAGAATGGAATTTGGTCAGATAATAATTAATCAAGCATGATAATTAAAGAGATGGCAGCTAGCTAGTACTACTTAATTACTTACCTTGGGTCGATACCATTTCAGATTTTGTTTCCATGGGCCTGGAGTGGCCCTGATGAACTTTGCCCAAGCCTTGCCCGCCGACAAAGAAAATGAATAAATGGGTTATTAAATAGTTGTTATCAGGAAATGACGAACTAATTAAATAGGCCGAGATATATTTAATAATGATTGAAATTACCTGTTGACTATCCCCTTCACGATGGTGTAGTCACTTGCTTTCTTAAGTAGTGAGTCTAGTACTTCAACTGTTCCTTCATCAACTTTAAAGATTAATAAGATCCAGTGAAATCTGCATGCACACACGTTTGCATGTCTTAATTAAGCGGGCATATGTAAGCAAAAACATGTAGCTAGCTAGTAGGGAAAACAGAATTTGTAGTACAAGACAGTGTGACTCACTGGAAGTTGTAAGGAAGTAGTATATCTTCATTGTATTTGAGGTCCTTGAAGAACTCTAGCATGCTTTCCTCTACACTTTTTTCGTGATATGGATCTATTTTCCATGTGTATTCATTAATGGTATTTGGGTCAACGAACCCAATGCCATAGCGTCCACCTTTTTTCATTTCATAAATCTTCATCCTGCATAATACCACAGAAAAGAATATAGTGAGGATAATTACAGGTAATAATTGATCAAAATGATCACTACAACTAGCTTGAGACTTAAATTACAGAAAGAAATCACTTACAGACAATAGCAACTGACGATAGATTTTTCGAGTGCGTCTTGATTGTATAGCTGAAATAGTTCTGAATACTCAACGGTCACAGCTTTCTCATGCTAGTAATGATCCTTCTTGACATTCACCATGAGGGACTCTCGATTGGAAATCTTGGTAATGTCTATGTACCATTGATGCAATTCATACATTCTCGTTGGGAGCTTATTGACCTTGTCTAGCTCGACCAAAGGTTGGCCCTGGGCATATTTTCGTTTTATTTCCTCCTCTCTAATCGGAGACATGGGCTCGATATCGAGGAGTTGTCCAACAGTGATCCCGATCATTTCAGCTTGCGCAATATGCTCCTCGGTTATTACCACATCGCCCACCCCGGGAACGTTAACGGTTTGCCCACAGTAATATTGGGCACGCCTACTCTCATGTGTTGTTGGCACAACAAGCGGGGGGATTGATTACGCCGCCTGTTCTCCCAGCTGGGGAACGGTTTTACCGCTCCTTTTGCCAGCTGATTTGCTCGAGCTTGAGCTCGCCTCTTTCTGTAGACGTGCTCGATTTAACTTCTTGATGTGGTGCTCATAGTCTGTGTCAACAGGCTTGGGAGATGGTGCTCTAGCCATATGAATGAAGTGGTCAATCTTTTCCACAAGCACTTTCTCCCTTGGTGGCGGTGGCGGTTTCGGTGCAAAATGGGCTTCCACCTCGGCCTTCGATATGGCTGTGTTTTCCTCCTCGGACTTGTCGTAAGGCCTCTGCGGAAGAGGCGCGAGGCTTGGACCATATTGAAATCGCTTGCCTCCGCCTGTACCTCCAGTACTACTTCGAATTGTATCGCTACGCACCATAGCTAAGGAGGCTCTCTTCCGTGATTGCTGAGGCGGCGAAGACGGCTGACGTGGCTGAGTTGGAGGAGGAGGAGTGGCCTGAAGCTGTGCTGGACTTGGAGGAGGAGTGGCCTGAAGCTGTGCCGGACTTGGAGGAGGAGTGTCCTGACGCTTTGCCGGACTTGGAGGAGGAGTGGCCTGAGGCTGTGCCGAACTTGGAGGAGGAGTGGCCTGACGTGTTGGTGGACTTGGAGGAGCGGGAGTCTGCTGACTCGGTGGCGGACTTCGACGAGGAGTCGGATGACGCGGTGTCGGTGGCCTTCGAAAGATGATGCAATCCTTTCTGCATAGGATGATACGATGGTTGGCCTCTCCCAGTGTGTGGTCATCGTCACCTCTAGGAATGTCAAGCTCTAGCCCCGAATATTGGTCCACCACCTCATCAACCAAGACACAAGCATAGCCCGCTGGAATCGGGTTGCAATGGAAGGTTGCCTCGGGGGGATTTGTAAAAGCAAGGGCGTCCGCCGCCTTCATGGATATGTTCTTCATTTTGAAGTGTAGCTCGCAGTTAGTGTTCTCCATGATGTCATCCACTGGGTAGCTATCCAGCAATGCGTTGCTCGGGGCGGAACCCATGCTGCTTCTCGGCATGGATGGGATGGTGCTATCCAATGGTGGATCATCCGCTAGCTGCTGAGACCCCCTTTGCTGGCTAAGTGAGTCGATCTTCTCCTACTGCCGCTGGAATTTGACTGCCAAGTCCGCGTGCGCTGATTCTAGGCCTTGAAGGCGTTCATAGTCTAGCTTCCTCTGCTCCTCCTCCATCTTCCTCTTCTTCTCCTACGCAATCTTCTTTCTTGCACGGGTTCTGTAGTCGGCGTTCCACTCCGAAAACCCCTCATACCACGGCATAGCGCCCATGCCTCGTGTTCTTCCCGGGTGTTCAGGATTTCCCAGGGCACGCGTAAGCTCGTCGTTCTCTCTGTTGGGCTCGAACACCCCCGATCGAGCCTCTACTATTGAAACAAGTAGCTTATCTTCGGCTCCGTCCACACATGCCTTCTTCGAAACTTTGCCTGTCTTCGGGTCCAACTCCCCCCCATGCGCATAGAACCAAGACCTGCACCTGGGGGGCCAGGTCAATGTTTCTGGAGTGACACCTGCATCCAGCATCTCTTTCTCAGACTTATCCCACTTAGGCATTCTCACCGCATAGCCACCTGGCCCCAGCTTATGGAACTTTCCTTTTTTGCGGCATTGGCCTTGTTTATTCTTGACCGTTCCTTAGATAATTCTGAATCCTTGAATTTCACGAAATCGTCCCAATGAGCACTTTGATTCTCTAGTGTTCCCTCGAATACTGGAGTCTTCCTTCCTCCCTTGACGTACTTGGCCCATTCACGAATCTTGTGGTTCTTGAATGCAACCGCCATCTTCCTAAGAGCAGCGTCCTTGACTTTCTCCACATCTGCATCTGTGAAATGATCTAGTAGGGTGAAATGTTCCATGAGCGTTTCCCAAAGCAGAAGTTTTTGTCTGTCGTCGACAAAAGTAACTCCTGGACGTGGCTTTGCTGGCTCTCTCCATTCTTGAAGGGAGATCGGGAGTTGGTCCTTCACAAGAACTCCGCACTGATGAATGAACTTGTCCGCAATCTTCTTAGGCGCTAATGGTTCACCATTAGGTTTGATGGCCTCAATATTGTAGTTTACGCCCTCCTTCAACTTTTTGTTCGGGCCTCGTTTCCTGTTGCCTGAAGATTTGCTCGATCCGGATGGCTGAAAGAAGAAAGATCGATTCGTTAATATATCTTCAAGTCATTTAAAACATGTGATGATCACCAGATGCCTGCTTATATAAATATATATACCTCACCGGTCTTTGTTGTTTCAAGATCAACATTTTCTTCGTCATGTTCATAGTTCATGACTTCATCAATTCGGTCATCGCGATCGAATATCATATCACCCTCCCCGGTGTTGTTTAGATATTCGGAGCCGTCATAATCTTCTTCATTCTGATCATCATCTGACCCGCGAGGATTGCGTATGATATTGAATAGGGCCTCTTCTCCCTCTCTACCGGTATTGTCCGCCATAGGTTTTGTTTAACTAATCCAAAAGAAATATATTCAAATTACAATGCATGGATGCAATCAATTAATAAGGAAAAACTGAATCAATCATAGTACATAATAAGCATCATCGAATATAATCTCGAATACGTCGTCTCGAATAATAGATATAATCTCGAATACATCGTCTCGAATAATAGATATAATCTCGAATACATCATCTCGAATAATAGATATAATATCGAATACATCACTAGCTAGCTAGCTAGCAAGCAAATAAAGATCGAATAATACAGAGTAATCTAGGCCACTCGAGGTTCCTAAGGTGCGGGCGGTGGACACCCAAAGAGAAGGAACCATCATTGGATCATAGCTTGGGTGATCTCCCAAAAGAACCTGCCAGGTATTGGAGAACCTGACGTCCATAGCAGCCATGTAGAGATGGACGTGCTCGTCCTCCTCCCTAACACGGTGACGTACCACCTCCGGCTGGGCCGGCTCCCTCCGCACCGAAAGTGGCCCACGCGAATGCCACCAAAGGAGATGAGGGTTGATGACAGGACCCGGGGCCGGGTTCCTCACCAAGCGTCGCGCCCCTGAAGGTAGCACCTCCCAGTGCCAGCCCGGCGAAGCCCAGTCCCGGACATGGGTCCTCTGACGCAGGACGTCGTCGCAAACGGGTCGACGGCGAGGATGCGGGCCGGGCATCGTCGACAACAAATACTATATGCCGCAAAAGTAAAGTAACATTTTTTAAATGATGGATTGTGATTTCATATATGCAAATTCTAAATTTTATAACTAAAACTAACATTTCTAATATTTCTATAACTAAAACTAACATTTCTAATATTTCTATAACTAAAAAACATTTCTATATAACTAACATTTCTAATATTTCTATATAACTAACATTTCTATATAACTAACATTTCTATAACTAAAACTAACATTTCTAATAATTCTATAACTAAAAAATAGAAAGATTGCTAACAATTCTATAACAGTGTGTGTGTGTGTGTGGTTGGCGGCCGAGGCAGGAGCTCACCGGCGAAGCGCGACGACGGTGGGCGGCGATGGGGACGGAGACGGAGATGAGGCGGCGACGACGGGACGGGGCGGCGACGATGGGGACGGGGATGGGCCGGGCGGGGATGGCGTACGGGAGGACGGGCCGGGCGGGGACGACGGGAGGACGGGGCGGGGCTCGGCGCGGTGACGGGGACGATGGGGACGGCGACGGCGACGGACGGCGATGGGGACGGCGACGGGGACGGCGACGGGGGCGGCGACGAGGGGCGGCGGCGACGGGGCAGAGGAGGAAGAAGCAGGGAGAGATGAGAAACTGACAATTTTTTTGAAGTGTTTTCTTATATAGAACAACCTTTAGTACCGGTTGGAGCCACCAACCGGTACTAAAGGTCTGTTTTGGCCAGGCCAAGCGGCGGGAACGGCACCCCTTCAGTACCGGGTGGTGGCTCCAACCGGTACTAAAGACCCCCCCCTTTAGTACCGGTTGGAGCCACGACCCGGTACTAAAGGGTGTGCGCTGCCAGGTGAGGGGCGCAAAAGTTTAGTCCCACCTCGCTAGCCGAGGGGCACTCGCACCTGCTTATAAGCCCCGCCGTCGCTGCTGTCTCGAGCTCCTCTCTTAAGCAGGCCTTCTGGGCCTACCTCTTCTGCGATGCCCTGTTGGGCCTACTGGGCTAGTGGGCCTGCATCCTGGCCCAACTAGAATTTGGGTTTCTAGTCGTATGCAGGCCGCTGTGGCCCAGTGGGTGGGCTTTTTTTTTTTGCTATATTTATTTTAGAGTTGTTTTTTGCTGTATTTATAGTTTGTTTGTGAATATTTTTGCTTTAGGTACAAAAAATTACAAACTTTCTGTTAGTACCGGTAGTTTACAAATTTGAATAGTTTAAATTTTGAATTATTTGAAATTTGTGTGAATCACTAGTTTGTGAATAACTTAACTTTGAAAATAGATTTTTCAGTGATTCTTTTTTCTTATGTTTAATATTAGTGTGTTTTATCATTATATTCAATTTGGTAATGCTTAGGTTATTTAAAAAATGAAATGCCTTTGTAACAGATGGGTTTTCGTCCGAAAACCTGATACTTCGAAAGAGATTGTCCATTTTGTACACGAAGTGCATCCAGTTTTTGCGGTAACCCTCTATACTATTTTGCACATGCTATGTGGGTGAAATTATGATACCATGCCAACTTTCAACCTTTTTTGAGTTCATTTGAAATGCTTTTCAATTTCAGGGTCATTTAGCTGAAAAAAATCAGTAAATGCATGAAAGAATTTGCTTGCACATAAAATTTCTTCGCGTTTCAAATGCCAAAACACATAACTAGCTACCCTAACTATTACAAAGATTCCCTCCTGGGTGTGAAACACAGAAGAAAGTGATGATAGTGAAGCTGATCACATCCCAGATCTTTGGGTGTGAAACTTTTTCTTCGCGTGTGTCCCTTTGCGCCGTAGCCATTGAAAATCTTCATCATTTAACTGGACGCTCGGGTCAATATTCACTGTGAATGGAGTAATTTCATCAAACTTTTCATAATCTCCTGACATATCTGTCTTGTCATCCACTCCCACGATGTTTCTCTTCCCAGAAAGAACTATGTGCCGCTTTGGCTCATCGTACGATGCATTCGCTTCCTTATATTTTCTTTTTCTCGGCTTGGTAGACATGTCCTTCACATAGAAAACCTGTGCCACATCACTGGCTAGGACGAATGGTTCGTCTGCATACGCAAGATTGTTGAGATCCACTGTTGTCATTCCGTACTGTGGGTCTTTCGTTACCCCGCCTCGTGTCATATTGACCCATTTGCACCGAAACAAAGGAACCTTCAAACCACGTTGATAGTCAAGTTCCCATATGTCCTATATATAACCATAATATGTTTCCTTTCCCATCTTGGTTTCCGCATCAAAGCGGACAACACTGTTTTGGTTGGTGCTCTTCTTATCTTGGGCGATCGTGTAAAATGTATTACCATTTATCTCGTACCCTTTGAAAGTCATCATATTCGAAGATGGTAACTGGGACAGTAAGTATAGGTCATCTTCAATAGAGGCGTCATGCATGGTACGTGTCTGCAACCAGCTGGCGAAACTCCTGGTTTGTTCATGTGTAATCTAGTCATCAGACCACTCCGAGTGTTTGGAGTGTAGCAAATCCTTGTGTTCATCCATATACGGAGCCACCAACGCGGAATTCTGTAGAACTGTGTAGTGTGCTTCAGTAAGAGAATGTCCGTCCATACATAGTATTTGTTCCCCTCCTAGCGTGCCTTTTCCATCCAGTCTGCCCTTATGCCACGATTCAGGAACACCAATCGGCTTAAGATCAGGAATAAAGTCAATACAAAACTCAATGACCTCCTCATTTTCATGGCCCTTGGAGATGCTTCCTTCTGGCCTAGCACGGTTATGAACATATTTCTTTAAGACTCCCATGAACCTCTCAAAGGGGAACATATTGTGTAGAAATACAGGACCCAAAATGTTAATCTCTTCACATAGGTGAACTAGGACGTGCGTCATGATGTTGAAGAAGGATGGTGGGAACACCAACTCGAAACTGACAAGACATTGCACCAAATCATTCTCTAACCTTGGTATGATTTCTGGATCGATTACCTTCTGAGAGATTGCATTGAGGAATGCACATAGCTTCACAATGGCTAATTGAACGTTTTCCGGTAGAAGCCCCCTCAATGCAACCGGAAGCAGTTGCGTCATCATCACGTGGCAGTCATGAGACTTTAGGTTCTGGAACTTTTTCTCTGCCATGTTTATTATTCCCTTTATATTCGACAAGAAGCCAGACGGTACCTTAATACTGAGCAGGCATTCAAATAAGATTTCCTTCTCTTCTTTGGTAAGAGCATAGCTTGCATGACCCTGTTGTATGCCGTCTTTTCCATGCATAAGTTGCTGGTCCTCCCGTGCCTCAGGTGTATCTTTTGTCTTCCCATACACGCCCAAGAAGCCAAGCAGGGTCACACAAAGATTCTTCGTCACGTGCATCACGTCGATTGCGGAGCGAACCTCTAGGTCTTTCTAATAGGGCAGGTCCCAAAATATAGATTTCTTCTTCCACATGGGTGTGCGTCCGTCAGCGTCATTCGGAACAGGTTGTCCACCAGGACCCTTTCCAAAGATCACCTTCAAATCCTTGGCCATATGATGTACATCAGCACCAGTACGGTGGCGAGGCTTCGTCCGGTGATCCGCCTCACCTTTGAAATGCTTGCCTTTCCTTCTTACGGGATGCCTGCTCGGAAGGAATCGACGATGTCCCAGGTACACATTCTTCTTACAATTAGCCAAATATATATTGTCGGTATCGTCCAAACAGTGCGTGCATGCGCGGTATCCCTTGTTTGTCTGTCCTGAAAGGTTACTGAGAGCAGGCCAATCATTGATGGTCACGAACAGCAACGCCTTTAGGTCAAATTCTTCCCCCATGTGCTCATCTCACGCACGTACACCTGTTCCATTCCACAGTTGTAAGAGTTCTTCAACTAATGGCCTTAGGTACACATCAATGTCGTTGCCGGGTTGCTTAGGGCCTTGGATGAGCACTGGCATCATAATGAACTTCCGCTTCATGCACAACCAAGGAGGAAGGTTATACAAACATAGAGTCACAGGCCAGGTGCTATGGTTGCTGCTCTGCTCCCCAAAAGGATTAATGCCATCTGCGCTTAGACCAAACCATACATTCTTTACGTCATCTGCAAACTCCTTCCCGTACTTTCTTTCGAGTTTTCTCCACTGCGACCCGTTAGCGGGTACTCTCAACTTTCCGTCTTTCTTACGGTCTTCTCTGTGCCATCGCATCGCCTTGGCAAGCTCTTTGTTTTGGAACAAACGTTTCAACCGTGGTATTATAGGAGCATACCACATCACCTTGGCAGGAATCTTCTTCTTGGGGCGCTCGCCCTCGACATCACCAGGGTCATCGCGGCTGATCTTATAGCGCAATGCACCGCATACTGGGCAAGCGTTCAAATCCTCGTACTCACCGCGGTAGAGGATGCAATCATTAGGGCATGCATGTATCTTCGGCACCTCTAACCCTAGATGGCAGACATCCTTCTTTGCTTCGTACGTACTCTCGGGCAATTCGTTGTCCTTTGGAAGCATATTCTTTATCATTACCAGCAACTTTCCAAATCCCTTGTCAGATACACCATTCTCTGCATTCCATTGTGGCAATTCCAGTGTGGTGCCCGGCTTTTTCTTGTCACCTACACAATTCGGGTACAACAATTTTTTGTGATCCTCTAACATGCGCTGCAACTTCTTCTTCTCCAAATCACTTGCACAGTTTCTCGTTGCATCGGCAATGGCCCGACCTAGATCATAAACGGGCTCATCCGATGCCTCTTCTTCAGCTTCTTCCCGCATTGCCTGCTCAGCTTCTTCCTGCATTACCGGCTCAGCTTCTTCCCTCATTGTTGTATCATCGTATTCAGGGAACCCATGGCCAGGATAGCTGTCATCGTCCTCTTCTTCTTCATTGTCTTCCATCATAACCCCTCTTTCTCCATGCTTGGTCCAAACATTATAGGGGGGCATGAAACCGGACTCAAACAGGTGGACGTGAATGGTTCTTGACGTAGATTAATTGTGACCATTCTTACAACCAGCACATGGACAAGGCATAAAACCATCCGCCCGCTTGTTTGCCTCAGCCGCAAGCAGAAAAGTATGCACGCCATTAATGAACTCGGGACAGCATCGGTCATCGTACATCCATTGCCGACTCATCTTCAATACACAGCACCGAAAACACCAAATTAATACAATACATAAAGTTCATACATAAAGATCATACAACACTTAAATGCAACAAACAAATAACTCTCTAGCTAAATAATTTAAATGCGACAACAAATGCGATCAAGATCGCAACTAAGGTAACAATTGATCCAACAGCATAATGATACCAAGCCTCACTACGAATGGCATATTTTCTAATCTTACTAATCTTCAAGCGCATTTTCTCCATCTTAAACTTGTGATCATCAACGGCATCGGCAACATGCAAATCCAATTCCATCTTCTCCCCCTCAATTCTTTTCAATTTTTCCTTCAAATCCTCGTTTTCTCTTTCAACTAAATTTAACCTCTCGACAATAGGGTCGGTTGGAATTTCCGGTTCAACTACCTCCTACATACAAATATCTATGTCAACTTGATGGGCATAATTTGTCATAAACACGAAATGCAATGAATAGTTTTAAAAGAGAATATACCACATCCGAATCATAACCCGGACGAGGGCCGACGGGGACGGATATCAAAACCATGGCACTATGTATAACAGACAACGTATGGGTAAGATAATTATACGAGTAACTATATATCCAAATCACACAAACATCAATTTTTTATATAAAACTTCATGAACAAGAGGCTCACCACAAGGTGGTGCCGGCAACGGGACGTTGTGAGCGATCAACGGTGGTTACGATGGGGATTTAGAAGGTACTAAGTAAACCACACCTACATATGCAAACTAAGTGTTATTTTTTACCTCAAATTGCATATAAATCAAATACTAGCACATATATATAATTCCTCCCAAATTACTAAACTCAAAAATCAATCACTATATAAAGCATTGCACGAGCTAATCTAGTAATGAGAGATGAAAGGACAAAGTTGCTAACCTTTGTGATCATTTGAATGGATGGGGGCCTTCAAATCTTGACAAATTTTGGGCAAAATGTGTGATGAGCTTGAGAGGAAGAGGGAAAAGAACAGAGAGGAGAGGGGAAAGGGGAAGAACAGAGCGAGCTCGGGTTGATGAAGGGTCTATTTAGGACGACCTTTAGTACCAGTTCGTGATACGGCCCGGTACTAAATGTGCTGGAGGGGCCCCGGACTGACAACATCCTGCCACCACTCACTTTAGTACAAGTTCGTGGCACGAACCGGTGCTAAAGGTTCGCCACGAACCGGTACTAATGAGAGCGGCCGGCTAGCCGTTGGAACCGGCACTAATGCACACATTAGTGCCGGCTCAAATTCAAACCAGCACTAATGTGCTTCACGTTTGACCCTTTTTCTACTAGTGAATATTGATAAACTATATAACATTACAAGTGTGCCCAAATTCAAATGAATATGCATGTTTGATACACCATTTTGCGTTATGATATTATCGATGTCGTGATCTCTAGTTTAAATATTTGATTCCCCTTTAATCCAGATATTCGTCTCATATAGCTATCACTCATGCTTATATAGGACTATCTCTCTGGACCTATACACGTTCATCGTCTCTCAGGTATCTCTCGTGCTACCTATATGTCGACAATGATCTTTTATCTTTGTAACAAACTGACGGTAGTCTCTCCCTCGACCTTCATCACTCTATCTCTCTCTAAGTATATCTCGCTCCCTGCTATGTGTCTCTAACTATGATTCTCCATGTGGAATCTCTTTCTCTCACACAAACACAAAACTTTGTCTCCCGGGGTCTCATTTCTCTCTACTATTCCCATGTGTGCCACTCGCACACCACTCATATAGAAATGTCTTTTGCTCCTTAGATATGAGAACCTACGACTCTTCCTCTTCAATATCTCTTTCTCGCACACAAACACAAACTCTGTCTCCCAGGGTCTCATATTTCTCCATTGTTCTCTTGTATGTCGCTCACACACACCCTCTCTCCCTAGAGATATCTTGCGTTCCCTCGTATGTCTCTCTAGCTATCACTCTCGTTGTGAAATATCTTTCTCTCTCGCAGACACAAAACTCCGTCTCTCTGGAATTCATTTCTCTCTGATATCCGTTTGTATGTGACTCACATGCACCCTCTCTCTATCCCTCTCACACCCACACACATAACCCAGCCTTCTGATCCACTCGACTCCTATCTCTAACGCACACTAGCTATCATCTTTACCTTTCTATTTATCTGTTTCTCCATCAACCTTCTTTCTCGCCCTCACTCTTGATTCCTATCGCGCACAATACATATGTTTCTCTCTACAGGCAGTCAAGTGCCTCTCACACACATATATAACTTCACCCTTTGAACCACCCGACGGTCATCTTCAACACCCAAACTAGCAGATGTCCCTCTAGCTAGCATCTCCATCTCTGTATCTATCTGTAGTTTCTTCGTCAACATTTCTTTCTCACATGGAGTCTTGCTTCCTATCACCCACACTATATATGTCTCTCCATACATATGCATTTATATGTTGGTCTCTTTTGCACAATCATTGCGCCTCACTCCTTCTGCTCGCCATAGATGCATGCTCCAGCCCACACCACTATCTCTTAAAGACAAAAACACATGCTCAATTGTCGGGCCTTCTTCCCTGCATTCTCACATGCATGCATATTGTCATACCGATCCGTCTCTCCCATGTCGTTGATCTTATGACTTATGTCTTCTTTCTTTTATCTCTAACATGCGCGCGCACACACACACACATCCCACGTATACATGTATACCTCTCACACATGCACGTTCAAGGTCTCTATGTCTCCATACGTAGTTAATTACCCTCAATCCTAATGCCACATCGAATTGTTCTCCTCTTTTGTGCACATAACTTCCGCCTGGATGGGTAAAACACACACTCACACTTAACAATCTCCTTCTAGCTAACCCCCCCCCCCCCCCGCCTCTCACTCTTCCACTATATCCCCGAAACCAATAAGACCATCCCTTTGTTTACTTCTCGCCTACATGCACCATCGATATATAGTAGTCTTCCTCGGTGTCTCTCAAACAAACAAATTCTCTCGATGTCGACTCCTCTCACACGCACACACCTTCTCTTCCCTCTCTACGCACATTTTCTCTCTCGCACCCCATCGTTGGTGGCCTCTGCCATACACATTACCTCTCAATGATGAAGCCATGCACACTTAAATTACATCCGCCACAGAGGACCCCGCGACACACAAACACACACACACACACACGCACCCCCCCCCCCCACACACACTAAGACTCCATCTCTCTCTCTCACACACACACACACACACTACTAGGGAAAACCTTATACACAGAATATTACCAGCAGCGCTCTTCAAAATACAACGCTACTGCTATTTAGCAGCAGCGCGTTCCGTGAAAACACGCTGTTGAATAGAAAATAGAAGTAGCGCATCATCTCTAAACCGCGCTGCTGCTCCCATTGCCATGACCTCGCCGTCCAACTAGTTATAGTAGTAGCTCCTTATGCCTTACCCCGCTACTGCTATTGTCCTTAGCTGTAGCGCTTTCTCATGCCCGCGCTACTACTAACCCTACCTTATCCCCACACGTACGGCCGACCCTGTCTCTCTCACTCACTCTCCCTCTCTCAGTCACTCCCGCCCGTGCCGATAACCGTTGTCGTTCGTTGCCGCTGCCGCCGTCGTCCGTCCGCCACCGAGGTACTCCCTCCTTCCGTCCCTCCTCCTCCCACCGTGCCCTCCTCCCTCCTCCTCCCTCCGCCTGCGGCCGCCCCCTCCTCCCTCCTCCGCTGGCAGCCCTCCTCCGGCCGCCCCTTCCTCCTCCTCCTCCGACCGCCCCTCCCTCCTCCTCCTCCGGCCGGCCCCTCCTCCTCCTCCGGCCGCCCCCCCCCTCCTCTCTCCTCCCTCCCTCCCTCCCTCCCTTGTCTCTGTTTTTGCAAATCATAGGTAACTAGTTTATTTAGTAAGTGAGTATTATAACTAGTTTATTTATATTAAGTGCTTAATAGAACTAGTTTATTTAGTAAGTGCTTAATAGAACTAGTTTATTTAGTAAGTAGTTAATAAAACTAGTTTATTTAGTAAGTAGTTAATAAAACTAGTTTATTTACTGTTAGGATTATATATAAGATATTTTCAAATGTTTTTTTTCATATTTTGAACCATTGAAATGCAATGACCATCGACAAGTGGCCTATGTCTTGTCGGAGTGTTGATTAATTTCCGTTCCGGCAAATTTCAGGCGCTCGATATGTCCTTTTTTTAGCAAAGGCCATGCCGTATTTTTTGGGTTTTGCCGTCGAGTTATAATCTTTGAATTTTGAACACAGGAGATGTTTGATGACGATGGGATCCCGGAGTGTGTGTACTGCTATGATGACTGAGGTGTGTGCGACAGGTTTCCTCACCTGCAAAACAATAGGTTTTTCACCGTGAAGCTGGAAGAGACCTTCGATGTTTGTATGGTACGCAACGACAAGCATTTCATCGTATTTAATATCATCACTTGTGCTTCGTTTGTTCAACGTGTAATTTATGGATTTTTTCAATTCGATTAGTACATCCCGTGCCATGCTAGACCATATCTATTGGAGAAGCTTGGTTTTGGTTTAGATGACTTTGAGAATGTGGAGACGAGGAGGGCTCACTTAAGAACTAAACATGGTTATGAGTTTCTGGTTAAGTTCTACAATGCGGTCGATCACTCCCATTTTGGTTGCTCTAATTGCGAAGCTCTCTGCAAGTCATATGGATTTGAGGAGGGAATGCGAATAAGATTTGATATTTGTCCCAAAGATTATGATGGTGATGATAACATCGACATCTGGGTGGATGTGGATATGCCTCCAGTTTTGCCTAGATGTGAGTTTGCCAAACTAATTTGTTAAGTTCAGTAATTTATGTTGTTAATTTAAAACTATTTGGTGTTCGTCCGTACTAAACTTATTTATTTATAATTTTCAGCTTATTTCTTACGTTCAAGAAATACTCGGAAGGTAGTAGACAACACATACTACAGCTATGTCTCCAAGCTTAATTGTGAGGAGAAAGGTTATCTTGTCTCATTCATAGAAGATGTTGAGGCCTTCAAAAACAGTCACTCTATCAGCCCAAATTATACTAGATACGTGCCACTAGTCCATACATTGCTTGATGATAACTTCATTGCCAAAAACTTGGTAAGATTTTGTTAATGATGGTAACTTCATTGCATACATTATTCTTAAGTAAACCATTGCTAACTATATATGTTACGATTCCATTTTTGAACAGAGGCTCCCGAAGCAGGTTGTGCCTGATATGGTATTTACCGAAGGTGATATGCATATGGTTAGCTTACGACCAACTCCTTCAGAGGCTTACCATACTGCATACTCGATTTCTTCAAATGATGGAAGGCTCAAAATCAAAGAATGGAGCAAAGTGATGAATGCGCACATGCAAATAATTGGAGACAAAATGAATGTGCGCAAGCCACAAGTTGGAGATAGGTTTATGTCCATTCTCCATTATGGTGTAGGACCGGTTTATCTGTTTTATGGTATTTTAGCTAGGAGAGAGGAGTAGGTCCTAAGTATTAAGAACAATTAGTTAGTGTTGATTATATATGACTACAATGTCTTAGACTTGATGGTGATACTGAGTAGGAGTAGTGATTATGATTAGTATGATGATGAGGAGGAGGAGTTGTTATTATAACTAGTGACGAAGTTGTTATATGACATTGGACGAAAATGATGATTATGAGGAGTTATGTGACAATGATGTATTATTATGATAAGTTGTTAATGATATTATGATGATGATGATAAGTTATTATGTCATTGGGTGTAAGAACCGCCGATTAGTTTCAAATGGATGGATCCAAAGTGACCATTGGTTACTTTGGATCCATGCACTTGAAACTAATCCAAGGTTCTTTCACCTAGTGATTTAATAACTCATTATGATGTAAAAACAATCTCTAAACTGCTATTGTATGAAAAATTGTATACAGGTATATGAATACGACCTAAAATTCAAGAGAAATGGAATAGGGAATAATAGTAGTAGCGATTGTTTTCGAAAGCGCTACTAGTAATTAGCAGTAGCGCTTGATATATCGCTTGACTAAGTAGATATAGCAGTAGCGAGTGCCTGTAGGCGCTACTGCTAAGCATTAGCTGTAGCGCCTTATCAGTAGCGCGCCTACCCGCGCTACTGATAGGCCAAAAATCGGCGCTACTGCTAGGCTTTTCCCTAGTAGTGACACACACACACACAAACACACACACATGCATGCACGCATGCACACCCCCCACCCCCACACACACACACTAAGACTCCATCTCTCTCCCTCTCTCTCACACACACACAAACTAAGACCCCATCACACACACACACACACACTCACACACACTAGGACTCCATCTCACACACACATGCTCTAGACGGAGCATTTGTTCCTACCACCCTTCATCCAACCTTACCCGTATGATAAAAAATCACCTTTATTTACTTGCATAACATGGAAAAATTCCACTTTACTTTAGTAGTCAGCAAACTTATCATCTGTACCCTTATAAAGAAACGAGTCGGCGGTGATGGTGTGCCTGCCATCTTGTAATACAGACCGTATGATCTATATCTGAGGATAGAAAGCAAACTATGATAATTTTACAAAAGATACCCGCACCTCTCTCCACATCATTATCTCCCGCAACCTTATTGCTCAGCAATTAAAAAAGGAATAAGTCTCTGTAACAATCTAGATTGCATGGTGGCCGCTGCCGCCTGCCGCCTGCCGGCGCCGTCCATCCCCGTGCCTCCGCCCATTCCGACCACCAGTCACCACCACACTCCACTCCTCCTCGCTTTGTCTCTCATCTTTCATGTTTTCGATGACATTCTCGAGATACCAGTTTTCTGATAAAATTCTCGAGATATCATTAGTTTTTACACATGGGATTACTCCTGCATGGGTCAATCACAACAGGTGTTTTGTAAAAAAATGCATATTGATGTTCCCTGGAATGCACGAGAATCTTGCTTGTAATTATATAACGCAAATCACGAGCAGGAAGTGACATTTTTTTGACACAACCACGTTAACATGGCCACGTAAATCACTAGCTAAAGTAAATACCATTATACTTATATCTCGATGCAAAAGGTTGAGTACATGTCCGCAGAGTAGAGTCGCACACACGCACTCTGTCTCTCAGAATCTCTCTCACACACACACCAGTTACGTGATGCCCACTTAAGCAGACACGTATGTTACAATTTGTGCACCCGCGGGTACACGTGATGCTGCGCATTTAATTAAGCCGCAAGGCGAACCCAAACAGTAGCTGCATTCATTCCCCTCCCGCCGCCTCTTCTCTGGTGACCGTCGCCCGGTAGCCATGGGCTGGCCGAAGGTAACAACATACGCCATACTCCCGCCAGAGCGGCGCTTTAATATGGAAATTTTAGTGGTCATGCATGCATCTTTTTGTGCTAGCACTCCTATATAAGGGTTGACCGGTCGCTTCCCGCGGACGTGCGCGGGCGGTGGAAGAGGAAGGAGAAGGGAAGCGGGCTGTGGAGTAACGTTTTTACCACAATTTCTTAGGAAACTGAGTGCAATAATTGAGTAGTTTTGCAAACTACCAGTACTACACCTGAAATGGTTCAAAACCTATACTCCCTTGCCAGCGCGTGCTTCCCACGTGAAACGGTCAGCGTTGCCCTGGAGCGTCAGTGCCGCATTAATGCCCGGCCAGAGCGGAGGCGACCTCTCACTAGCGCCGGCTTTGAAGTGGCGCGACGACCGAGAGAGCGCCGCTTCCCGGTGCACGCGACTGCTCCGTGTCGAGACTGGCCATAGGCCCTGTTTGGATCCATGGGTTAGAGTTAGTTTGAGCTAGTTGGGGCTCAAATAGCCCTAAAGTATCCAAGCATGAGGGTTTAAATTGGAGCAAGTTGCACCGAACCCACCAAAAAAATCTATCCCACCCAAGAGGTGCTAACTGCAGATAGTTCTCATTGGGACCACTGAAAAATCACTTTTCTCTCTCCATGAAGTGCATTTATTGGCAATCTAACCCTTTCACTCAAACACCTCTTTGGCTACAGTTAGTTCATGGTTAGTCTAACCTCTAGCTAAGTTAGAGTATCAAACAGGAGCAGTATAGAACATGCAAGTTGCAGACAGTTTGTACGTGAAAGGATTTTTTTCTTTTTGAAAATGGAACGTGAAAGGAATTTTTTTAGAATGCGGTTGGCATGTCGCTAACATGTGATAGTTAACCGACCTCAATAGACGGCAGAAAAGCCAGCCCGCCACATTTTGATAGAGACGAGGAGGGAGAAGCGATACGGGCTGCTGGATTACTAGAGATAGGTGTCACACGGAAGCCAAGAAATATGGTGATAGCGTGGGTTAGCCATGTACTAGTATGATGTAACTACACTGGGCTGCCGTGTTTCGTACTCTTCCAGTCCACTGTGGAGATGATTGGTTAATTTTATATCGCTGAATAATATTAAATATTATGAGTGCAGACGCTCCACCACGAGGTTCCTCGCTCCTTCTCGGTCGTCCAGAATCTATGTTCTTCCACTCTATTTTTTTACGTGAGCTTTGTTCATCCTTTTGCCAACACGCAAGACATCTAGCATCAACGTGCACATGTTATGCAAGGATCGTTCCATCTATATGAAGAAGATGAGGGACTGGAACTATGAGATGGACATGTACCCAGGAGTGGACGTACGAACCTGAGTAATGTAGCGTAGTAAGTGAAGTATAAAGGCACAAATGGTATGAACATGCGTGGCATATAGGGTGTGTTTGGTTGCGTTCTCGTCTCAGCAAAGTTGTTCCCTCTTCATGCATGCTCAACTCAACACCCCTCTTCATGCATGCTCTCTTCATGCATGCTTCTAGTGTATTTGTGCTAAACTAGTGTGGACTCATGCACCCTCCATACACTCTACCAAACACCCAAAAGTAGGTCGAGAAGGGAACTCTTGGGCGGCATTTGTCTCTTACTACGTACTACCACTAAACGTTGTACGTGCAATGCACGGTGATGTTATGGAGTACGTGCCTAAGTACTCTACTACTACTATATTAGTTGGAGGCACATATTAACTTTTATATTTGTTTACGTGTATGCCCCGAGACCTTCCAACTAGACATGTCTTTCTCTCCAGGTCGCACTTTGTATCGTTCATACCACTAAGTACTACTATGTGTGGTCTCCGACCCAGAAGTGGAAGAAGTGGAGAGGCTCTACCACGCTGTTTTTTACGCTGGGCTGTACCACGCTATTCATGTCCCACTCCTTCCGGTAACGTGTGGGACATCCAGCACGTGCCGTGTTTGGCACCCTTCGTCGTAAGAGTTGAAACGCTAGCATTCATCAGAAATAAAAAATAATTATAAATCGGCAGTGATACTATTTTTTGCAAACCAATTAGCAGTGATACTATACCACACGGTTTCCTTGCTCCTCGATATCGGAAAGAATACTTCCGTTCACCAACATGTGGGACATCGACCATCCTGGTCCACTTGCCATGCACGTAGAACTCCAAGGGAGAGTCACCCAGGTCGTCGCGCCGCAGTACCAATGACTAATGAGCCGTCAAATCACAGGCCCACTTCCCACTTTGAAGTTTCTCAGATGAAGGAACCATCATGACTTCGTTGAATTCCGCTTCTTGAAGAAAACTATTGTACCAGGAGTACTGCTAGCTACAGTAGTTACTCCAACAGAGGCCTCCTTTCGTTCATAGGATAGGAATATGAAAATCATAGGAAGTGAGATGACATGCATCTCAATTCCTATAGAGAAAGAGATCCCATTTGATGCTTAGGATAGGAATTTTTCCATTTAGACTAGGCCAATTTACTGGTAATTTGCTCTAAAAACTACAGTAGTAACTAGTAGTATTGGTACATGCTCGTACTCAGACACAGACACACACACTAACTACTAGTACTACTACTTCTCATATGCTGGCCAGACATCGTCGTTCTCCTTCCCGACTTTGTCTGTGACACCCCACCGTGCTTGGATCTCCGCTAACCTCTCCGCAGTAGCGCGTGCGTCCTTTTCTTTCTTGCGGCGGCGGGCCTCTCTTTTCTTGAGTGCTTTCTGACTTTTCCACTCCCTTTATGCAGCTTTGGCCACCTCTTGCTCTACCGCCCATTCGGCCTTGGCATCTTCAAATTCCTCCCACATAGTTGTGAGGTCGCGAGCGGCGATGAACTCGGCATGGCGGGATGCCATCGCTTCCCTACCATTTTGTGTGCGGTCGTGGGCGGTGAGGAACTCGGCGCAGCGGGATGCCATCGCTGCCTTACCGGTTAGTGTGCGGCGCAGTGGCATGAACGACGCTTGGTGAGAGCTCTGGGGTGGAGTGGCCGGACAATCGTATAGTGCATTGGTTTGTCAAGAGCTCAAGGACAGAAGACGAAGCAAATTTGGATTCCCCTTCAATCCTGGTCATTTATTACCGAGTAAAATGGATTGGCGGTCATCGAACTTGTCTTGATAGCTCACTTTGATCATTGTATATGAGATATGGTGATTATACGGTCACTGGCTCAGCGTATAGCTCTGTATTTGTCTGGTTGACCAGTCAAACACTCCGCATGCGCCTCATCAGCTCGTGTTCTTTATCTATCTACATGGGCCTACCTGTCAATGGAGAAAGAAATACTGTAAAAACCAAAATTATGCATATGTGGGGAATCAAACCACGGACTCGTCGTTGAACGCACCCTCGTCAGCCAAATGAAAATGAAATACTTCGCGTCAGACACTCATGCTCACGCTGTCAAAGAATGCTAATGCATGCACGTTGCCCTCTAAATCAAAGTCCTGCTCATGGCGCAACGCAAACGGCGAGTCCCCGTGGTGCCTGACATTACTGTTTAGATTTTTTATGGAGGCCTACGCGAACGCCGAGCATGTATTCACCTGGCTCAACACCAACGGTCATACTCGGACCGCCTTGCTCAAGTATATCGTCCATCACAACGACAATCTATCAAACAGCCTAAGCTAAAGAGGGTACTATGGTAGTATGGTATGGAGTATGTACTATCGTGAGCGACCGATCTTAGTGCCACTGCACACCGAAACCCCTTGCATCGCTAGCGCGCGCTTCCCGCCTGGAACGGTCACCGTCTCTCCAGAATGTCAATGCCGCATTCACCGGACTTAACTGCAGGTGCAATTGGTGTGTCACTGACATTTGGGCTAGATGCCCGTTGGGCCCACATGTCAGTAACCCAAACGCATCTGCAGTTAAGTCACTGAAGCAGCGTCCGCATTCACGGCGGATGAACCTACTCCGGCGCCAGTTGTCCATCCGTCTGCCGCGGCTCATTGCCATTCGCCCGCTATATTAACTTCAGCCCCAGCTCCCAGCCATAGCCAAAGACCCACACTTATTCTCCTCCGGTCCCTTCCTTTTGTCGCCACCACTTCAACTATGGCCTCCTGGCGCTCCGAAGCTAGCTCTCTTGGACGTACTATCGCAGGAGCAGACGAGGGACATCGGCGGCTCCGCTCCGGGCGCGCTCCAAAGCTCTCTTCGACGTACTATCACAGGAGCAAACGAAGGAGATCGCCGCCACCCCCCCGGTTGCCCTCCGCCACCACGACCACAAAGCTGGCGTGCGTGCGCGGGCGCAGCCGGCAGCGGAGAAGAGTAGTACACGGTAGGTCACCGCCGCTCTGGTCCCGGGAAGGCTACCGCTACTCCACTTAGTCGACGCCAAGCTTGGTGGGGTAAACATCGGCGGCCAATTAGCCGCTTGACGGCGACGTGGAGGCGGAAATCTTCATAACCTTGTGCTCCATAGGAGGAGGTTATCGAGGAAGATGAGGAGGAGGCAGAGGCAATGGCTGGCTTTCTCGGGTTCATGGCCGGACATGGTGGTCGGGCGCCAGCGATCGTTTAGATTAGGTTTACAGTAGGTTTTAGTACGGTTTGTGCGAAATATGTAATGAATTTCGTCCAGTTTGTAGGAAAAGTTTTCGAAATGTAATGAATTTCATCCGGTAAATTTGAAATTTGCTTTGTTTGCACGAATTTCATCCAGTTAGTTCATATAATTGTCGAAAGGTATGCGGGCAGCATCGGATGGCATCCATCGGTGTCCTCGGACAGATGTCGGTGTAAATTTGTGGGCCAGCGCTGGAGATGCCCTAACTATCATGCTATAATCGCTAACAATCCTCCATTATTTGGCAGGGAACAGTTTTCCCTCGATCAAAATCAGATCCGCGGTGTTTCGCACTCCTCCCGTGTAAGAGTGTAAATTCTTGCTTACATAAAAATGGAGCAAGTGGACGGCACTGTAGCATGTCATATCACTCGAACTAGCCCGCCTAAGAAGCGGGAAAGCACTGCCCTCGTCATTTTGTTCTGGATTTCTATCGATCGATTGCACCGAAATGTTACTCTTCGCAAGTTCTAAAGGAAAAGGCGGCACACTTACGACTCGTACGCATCGCAACCCCGACAGTTTGGCTCGCACGCCGCTCACCAGAGGGGACACGCATTGTCTTGAAATTTCACTGACATGTGGGACCATAATTAAATAAACCATCGATAGCCGAAATCTAATCGCTCGGTCGGCGTCGGCTGAGAAGAGAGAAACAGGGGAGGGAGAAGAGATCGCCCGCCCGCCGCGCACGGACTCCAAGAAATATATGGTGATAATGTGAGGTGGGCCATGTGAGGGAGTCCTGGATTAGGGGGTCTCCGGACAGCCGGACTATATCCTTTGGCCGGACTGTTGGACTATGAAGATACAAGATTGAAGACTTCGTCTCGTGTCCGGATGGGACTCTACTTGGCGTGGAAGGCAAGCTAGGCAATACGGATATGGATATCTCCTCCTTTGTAACCGACCTTGTGTAACCCTAGCCCCCTCCGGTGTCTATATAAACTGGAGGGTTTTAGTCCGTAGGACAACATACAATCATACCATAGGCTAGCGTCTATGGTTTAGCCTCTCCGATCTCGTGGTAGATCAACTCTTGTAATACCCATATCATCAAGAATAAATCAAGCAGGACGTAGAGTTTTACCTCCATCAAGAGGGCCCGAACCTGGGTAAAGCATCGTGTCCCCTGCCTCCTGTTACCATCCGCCTTAGACGCATAGTTCGGGACCCCCTACCCGAGATACGCCGGTTTTGACACCGACATTGGTGCTTTCATTAAGAGTACCTCTGTGTCATCGCCGTTAGGCTTGATGGCTCCTTCTATCATCAATAGCGATGCAGTCCAGGGTGAGACTTTTCTCCCTGGACAGATCTTTGTGTTCGGCGGCTTCGCACTGCGGGCCAACTCGCTTGGCCATCTGGAGCAGATCGAAAGCTACGCCCCTGGCCGTCAGGTCAGGTTTGGAAGCTTAAATTACACAGCCGATATCCGTGGAGACTTGATCTTCGACAGATTCGAGCCCCTGCCTTGTGCGCCACGCGGTCACGATGAGTATGATTTAGCTCTACCATCGGACCGTATTCAAGAGATCGCACCGGCAGCCGCTCCGAGCCTCAATTCGGAGCCAGTCGCGCCATCCATGGACGGGTGGATAGACCCCATCACGGAAGCCATATCCTCAGCGGCGATCTAGCCGAATATCGACCTTACCCTTCACGAGAGCCGTGTTGCCAAACTGCCGGATCCTTCCCCGGCCACGGACTACGAACCGCCTGCGCCCGTGCCTATCAAATCCGACTGGGCACCAATCATGGAGTTCACCTCCGTGGATATCTTTCAGCACTCGCCCTTCGGCTACACACTAAATTCATTAAAGTCTCTCTCCTTGTCAGGAGAGTCCTGGCCAAACTATGTCCGGCAGGATTGGGATGCGGATGACGAAGAAATTCGTCGCCCACCCACCACCCACTTAGTAGCCACTGCCGACGACTTAACCGACATGCTCGACTTTGACTCCGAAGACATCGACGGTATGGACGACGATGCGGGAGACGAAGAGGAACCACTGCCCACAGGGCACTGGACAGCCACCTCATCGTACGATATATACATGGTGGACACACCCAAAGAAGGCAATGGCGACGAGACAACGGAGGATGACCCCTCCAAGAAGCAACCCAAGCGCCAACGTCAGCGGCGCCGCTCTAAGTCCTGCCAAAGCAAAAGTAGTGATACCGGCACAGGAGATAATAACACTCCGGATAGTGCCGAAGATGGCAACAATCCCCTCCAGCACGATCTAGGATAGGAGGATGGAGAGGCCAGCCCTCCAGAGAGAGTGGCAAATGGAGAGGCGGAGGATGATAATTACATGCCCCCCTCTGAAGATGAGGCAAGCCTCGACGATGAAGAATTCGTCGTGCCAGAGGATCCCGTCGAACAAGAGCGCTTCAAGCGCCGGCTTATAGCCATGGCAAATAGCCTTAAGAAAAAGCAGCAGCAGCTTCAAGCTGATCAAGATCTGCTAGCTGACAGATGGACTGAAGTCCTCGCAGCCGAGGAATATAAACTCGAACGCCCCTCCAAGAGTTACCCAAAATGCAGGTTGCTACCACGACTGGAGGAAGAAGCGTATGACACAGCTGATCGGCCACCTCGTGGCCGCGATAGAGAGGCATTCCAGCCAAAAGCTCAGCCTGCACCCCGACGCCATTCAAATAAAAAGGCATGGGGAAATACGCCAGACCTGGGAAACGTATTGGAGGACAAAGCAAAACATGCAAGATCGATCTATGGATCACGAGGGCGCGCCACTATGCGAGATGGTAAACATCACGCCGGATACAGTAAAAGTAAATCCGGCCGGGCCGAACACAGCGGGCAAGACTCATTGGAGCTGCGTCGCGATATAGCCCAGTACAGAGGTGGCGCACACCCCTTATGCTTCACAGATGAAGTAATGCATCATCAAATCACAGAGGGTTTCAAACCCGTAAACATAGAATCATACGACGGCACGACAGATCCTGCAGTATGGATCAAGGATTTCCTCCTACACATCCACATGGCCCGCGGTGATGACCTACATGCAATCAAATACCTCCCACTCAAACTTAAAGGACCAGCTCGGCATTGGCTCAACAGCTTGCCAACAGAGTCCATTGGTTGTTGGGAAGATCTGGAAGCCGCATTCCTCGACAACTTTCAGGGCACTTATGTGCGACCACCAGACGCCGATGACCTGAGCCATATAATTCAGCAGCCAGAGGAATCAGCCAGGCAATTCTGGACACGGTTCCTAACAAAGAAAAATCAAATCGTCGACTATCCGGATGCAGAGGCCCTAGCAGCTTTTAAACACAACATCCACGACGAGTGGCTAGCCCGACACCTTGGTCAGGAAAAGCCGAAATCTATGACAGCCCTCACGACACTCATGACCCGCTTTTGTGCGGGAGAAGACAGCTGGCTATCTCGCAGTAATAACATATCAAAGAATCGTGGTACTTCGGATACCAAGGACGGCAATGGCAGGTCACGTCGCAACAAACATAAGTGCCGCATTAACAGCGAGAATACCGAGGATACGGCAGTCAATGCCGGATTCAAAGGCTCTAAACCCGGTCAGTGGAAAAAGCCATTTAAAAGAAGCACTCCGGGCCAATCCAGTTTGGACCGCATACTCGATCGCTCATGTCAAATACACGGCACCCCTGACAAGCCAGCCAACCACACCAATAGGGATTGTTGGGTATTCAAGCAGGCCGACAAGTTAAATTCCGAAAACAAAGATAAGGGGCCACATAGCGATGACGAGGATGAGCCCCGGCAGCCGAACACCGGAGGACAGAAGAGGTTCCCCCCACAAGTGCGAATGGTGAACATGATATACGCAACCCACATCCCCAAGAGGGAGCGGAAGCGTGCGCTCAGGGACGTATATGCGTTGAAGCCAGTCGCCCTAAAGTTCAACCCATGGTCCTCCTGTCCGATCACCTTCGATTGCAGGGACCACCCAACTAGTATCCGTCATGGTCGATTCGCCGCGCTGGTCCTAGACCCAATCATTGACGGATTTCACCTCACTCGAGTCCCTATGGATGGCGGCAGCAACCTAAACATGCTTTACCAGGACACAGTGCACAAAATGGGTATAGACCCCTCAAGGATCAAACGCACAAAAACAACCTTTAAAGGCGTCATACCAGGTGTAGAGGCCCATTGCACAGGCTCTGTCACACTGGAAGTGGTCTTCGGATCCCCGGATAACTTTCAAAGTGAAGAGTTAATCTTCGATATAGTCCCATTCCACAGTGGTTATCATGCACTGCTCGGGTGAACCGCATTTGCGAGATTCAATGCGGTACCACATTATGCATACCTCAAGCTCAAGATGCCAGGACCTCAGGGGGGTCATTATAGTTAAGGGAAACACAGAGCGCTCTCTCCGAACGAAGGAGCACACTGCGGCCCTTGCAGCGGAAGCGCAAAGAAGTCTCTTAAGGCAATCCACTAGTTAGGCGTTTAAGGACCCAAACACCTTCAAGCGCGCCTGGAGTAATCAGCAACAGGACCGCCTAGCACGTCCCGAGCTCGCATAGCAATGCGGCCCACACCCTGGCCCAAGCCAAATGGCCAAATTCGTGCCACGCATACATAATTACACAATAAAATACCATGGGCATAGGCGGGGAGGGGGCATGACTACGGCACGCCCCAAGACGTGGCTTAAACTGCACTAGGGGCTTCTCGTTTTGTTATTTTTCTTTTCTTTTCAGGACTTTAATCTCTGGAAACCCGGTCCGACAGCATGATTGCCGAACATATGATGCAGCAACCAAGAAGGCAGAAAGCTATGTCACACCACGGAACTCCCAGGTGGATTACGATAACGAGTAATACTTGCCTTAATACTATTCTTTAGCTCGCCCTTGGAGGGGACATAGTCCTACTTTTTGCTTATTGCACCGCATGTATCATTCTGTTTTAGCGCACCTTTTTGAATAAACAATGCATAGCATTAAGACTATTATTGCATTCTTCTTATATATATATATATATATATGTTCATTCATGACATCTAGCACCCGTACACTCTGGTACGACCAATACGCTAGGGGCTTAAGCATACCCCACAATATGGCGTGAGAAGTCCGGACACTTTCAACAGTGCGGCACCCCGAACTTATAGCATTATATGCATCAGCTCCGAATCATGTCTTGGGTCAATAGTTGGGTTTGCCCGGCTCCCATGTTTTGGTACCTTACGTTCCGCTATATCGGCTAAGGTAGCACTGGGAGAACTACTGCGATTGTGCCCCAGTTCTGCTGGGCTAAGCACCTCAGTAGAGAAAGCTAAAATAGACTGTCATGATAAGGCGAGAGACTGGTCGCTGGTCGAGAGGTTTTCGAGTCCTTAAAGACTTATGCCGCTTAGAGCGAGGAGTCGGCCCTGTCCGGCTTAAGGCGTGTATTGCGCCCCGAGTTCGGCCTTCCGAACACTAGGCGCTTCGCCGAAATTTAAAATTATAGAATTCTATGGCTAAGTGAGAGTGATAACGCATTATAGTCCGATTGCCTTGTTCGTTGTGCTGAGCACCTCCCTCGAAGGACCCAAAAATGGGAACAAGAGTGCTCAGGTTTATCCCGAACACCCCAGCACTCGCGGCATGGGGGCAGAAGCCGACGACTAGCCATCTCTCACATTTGATAACAGCCAAACAGAAGGTAATATTTTAAATTCAAACAAGCATTGCATAGCGCATATGAACAAGTTTTCATGAATACAGGATTACACGAGCGGGTTTACTCAAATATTGTATCTTTGGTACACTCGTCCGCTACGAGACGGGCACCCTTCAGGACACCCTCATAGTACATCTCGGGGTGGCGATGCTCCTTGCCCTCCGGCGGCCCTTCCTTGATCAGCTTCATGGCGTCTAGCTTGGCCAATTGCACCTTCACACGGGCGAAAGCCCAGCGTGCACCTTTGATGCAGACGGACCGCTTGATGACTTCCAGCCGTGGGCAGGCATCCACAAGCCGCCTCACCAGGCCGAAGTAGCTGTTCGGAAGGGCGTCGCCAGGCCACAGCCGGACTATAAAGCCCTTCATGGCCTGTTCGGCCGCCTTGTGCAGCTCAACCAGTTGCTTCAGCTGGTCGCTCAGAGGCATCGGGAGTTCGGTCCCAGTATACTGAGACCAGAACAGCTTCTCCGTTGAGCTTCCCTCCTCGGCCTGGTAAAACTGTGCGGCATCCGACACACTGCGAGGCAAATCGGCGAATGCTCCTGGAGAGCTCCGGATTCGGGTAAGTAACAGGTAATTTACTTTCACATGCTTGCTTTGCATATAGAATGCCTTACCCGCCGCTATCTTCTTCATCGCATCAATCTCCTGGAGGGCCTTCTGGTCTTCGGCCTTGGCACTCTTTGCGCTCTCGAGGGCCGCGGCAAGCTCAGACTCTCGCGTCTTCAAGTCAAGCTCCAACTCCTCGTGCTTCGTCATGAGAGCGTGGAGCTCTTGCTGCACCACGCCCACCCGTGCCTTATGCCTTTCCCGCTCGGTGCGCTCCTTGGCCGCTTTGTTTTCGGCCTTGGATAGCGCTTGCTTCAAGGTCGCCACCTCGGTCGTGGCCCCTAGAAAATTTACGATGATCCTGTCATTTTGCAATCGCATTCTTTTTATATATATATCCATAGACTAGGTACTATTTACCTTTGTTCTCCTCGAGCTGCCTCTTGACAAGGCCGAGCTCGTCCTTGGACCCTTTAAGGTCCTGCTTCAATGCGGCGACCTCCGCAGTCAGTGCGGCAGATGCCAGCAGTGAAGCCTGCATACGCATATTGACATACTTATATTAGACTCTTGCGATATTGTTTGATCCTCTGTTCGGCTTTTATTTGTGAACACCGAACAGAGCATCAGGTGCTACTGTCTATGCGGTAATATTTTCCCCCATATTTCAAAAACTTACCTCAAAGCCTGTTAGAAGGCTGGCACAGGATTCATTCAGTCCGCTCTGGGCGGACTGAACCTTCTGGACCACCGCACTCATAATAGTGCAATGCTCCTCGTCGATGGAAGCGCTGCGAAGCACTCCCAACAGATTGTCCGGTGCCTCTGGATGGACTGAGGTCACCGGCACAGGCGTCTTGCCCCTCTTGGAAGGAGGTCGCCTGCCCGAGTCCAGAACCACTGGAGGTTCCGGCACGGTGTTCGGCTGAGGGCCGAACTCGGAGCCCTCGGGGGCCTTGTTCCCTCTGCTCCCAGAGTCTAGAAGGTCGCCTCGAGGCGCCTCCAGGACTGTCTCCCCTCAACCCGGTGCCTCTTGAGACAATACCTTGGCGTTGTCCGTAGGGCAAGGGGAGGTGGCGGTCGGAAGTGGATCGCTATCCATATCCGACGAGCCTAGGGAGTCGTCCAACGATACTTTGATACGGGCTCATGGCGGTCTGCATAGTCATAATTCGGCGTTAGGAGAGGCAGTGCGACAAAGGTATGCTATGAGTTACTCTGGCATCCGAATACTTATGACTTCGCCAGGGGCTTGGCCATGAGCAGCCACTCGTCTTCGCCTTCGGCGGCGGTGGTGGAGAAGTCCGGAAGGAGAGTACTTCCCTTCTTGGACCCTTCGCCCCCCCCCCCTGTTGGGGCGGCCCTCCTTTTCTTGTCTCCCCCGACTGGAGGGGGAGCATCTTCATCTTCCCCCTCATATTCGGGGGAGGAGTGCATCGCGGAGTTATCGGACGATAAGTCCGATAGCGCCTGGCGTCGGGAACTCTTTCGGGTTCCCTTGGCCTTCTTGGTCTTCTCCGGCACCTTGTATGGAGCCGGAGTCAGCATCTCCGCCAAGAGAGCGTCCGCAGTGTCTTCGGGCAGAGGGGCCGGACAGTTAATCTGCCCCGACGTCTCCACCCAGTCCTGTCAAAGGCATGGAGCTCAGACCCCGCACATGGTTAAGCTAGTGGAAATAAATATCCTACCGGATGTATAGAACTCACCGAATGCGCTTGGCGCTTCGCGCTTAGCCCGCGGTCCTCGGTGAGGGAGGGAGGGACCTCGGCGCCCTTGAACAACACCTTCCAGACGTCCTTGTGCGTCGTGTCGAAGAGCTCGCTCAGAGTCTGGTGCTGGGCCGGTTCGAACTCCCACAAGTTGAAGTCCCGTTGTTTGCACAGGAGGATCCGGCGGATGAGCATAACCTGGACTATGTTGACAAGCTTGAGTTTCTTGCTTGCCATGTTCTGGAGTCCGTCCAGCTCTACCGACGAACCCCACGACAGGCCCTTATCTTTCCAGGAAGTGAGCCGTGTAGGGAATCCGGATCAGAACTTGGGGGCAGCCACCCAGTTGGTGTCACGCGGCTCGGTGATGTAGAACCACGCCGATTGCCACCCCTTTATGGTCTCCATGAAGGAGCCTTCGAGCCATATAACATTGGGCATCTTGCCCACCATGGCTCCGCCGCATTCTGCTTGTTGGACTCCCACCACCTTCGGCTTGATGTTAAAGGTCTTCAGCCACAGGCTGAAGTGGGGCCGGACACGGAGGAAAACCTCACAGACGATGATGAACGCCGAAATGTTGAGGATGAAGTTCGGGGCCAGATCATGAAAGTCCATCCCGTAGTAGAACATGATACCACGGACGAATAAATGAAGGGGAAACCCCAGTCCGCGGAGGAAGTGGTGGAGGAAAACTACCCTCTCATGGGGTTCCGGGGTAGGGACGATCTGCTCCGCAATGGGCAGCCGATGCGCGATATTCGCGGCTAAGTATCCGGCGCCGCGCAGCTTTTTGATGTGCCCCTCTATAACGGAGGAAGCCATCCATTTGCCCCCCACTCCGGACATTTTTGGAGAAGGTCGAGGGGAAGAATGTGTACTTGGGCGTTGGAGCTCGAGTGCGCAAGAACGGATAGGCAAGGAGGAAGAAGGCGTGGGTAGAAAAAGTTTAAACCTTGTCCCTTTATAAGGGCGGCCGAAACTATGCGCCCCACCTAGCCTGGTAAAACTCGCTTATCCCCCAAGCGCCGTAATTGATGGCACGGTTGGGTTACCCACGCCTGTATTGATGAGAATCCCGTAATAAGGGGGACACGATATCTGCTTTGACAAGACGTGTCAAAAAACTGCCTCGCGTTATGTGAGGGGCTAGTTAAAGGAAACGGTTCGAATAATCACTGGGCCATGGCTTAAGGTCATGTTGCCAAAACAAGTCAGCAGATTAGATTTGTGGAAATATTATTCTCTCTATGGTGGTATGTGGAACTTATTTTGCAGGATCGGACACTATCCTGTTATTCAAACTCTTTTGTGGTGTATCCGGAGGAGGAACCCGCCTTGCAATGCCGAAGACAACACTACGCGCCGGACTCATCGTCATTGAAGCCTGGTTCAGGGCTACTGAGGGAATCCTGGATTAGGGGGTCTTCGGATAGCCGGACTATATCCTTTGGCCGGACTGTTGGACTATGAAGATACAAGATTGAAGACTTTGTCTCGTGTCCGGATGGGACTCTACTTGGCGTGGAAGGCAAGCTAGGCAATACGGATATGGATATCTCCTCCTTTGTAACCGACCTTGTGTAACCCTAGCCCCCTTCGATGTCTATATAAACTGGAGGGTTTTAGTCCGTAGGAAAACATACAATCATACCATAGGCTAGCGTCTAGGGTTTAGCCTCTTCGATCTCGTGGTAGATCAACTCTTGCAATACCCAATCAAGAATAAATCAAGCAGGACGTAGGGTTTTACCTCCATCAAGAGGGCCCGAACCTGGGTAAAACATCGTGTCCCCTGCCTCCTGTTACCATCCGCCTTAGACGCACAGTTCGGGACCCCCTACCCGAGATCCGCCGGTTTTGACACCGACACCATGCTGGAGTCCGGACCGCTTCCAGAGCCCGCTCTCACTGCCCTGGCCCCTCAAGACGCCAGCTGCCCGCCACATGCATGCATAGCAAGTAGTACTCCTTATGTGGATGTAACGCCCTCGATGCGGCTATAGCTCCTACGTGTCGAGGCACGACTTAGAGGCATAACCGCATTGAAAGCAATGTCGCAAGTTAGGCAATCTTCACCACATCCCATGTAATATAGATAATAAAAGGGGAGATACATAGTTGGCTTACACTCGCCACGTCAATCAAAGTACATAAATAGCATTACATCATTCAAACACTCATGGCCTGACTACGGCGCCAAAATGAAAGATAACCCAACATGCGACACGGTCCCGATCGCCCCAAATGGGCACCACTAATGATCATCAGGGAAAGACACATAGTAATGGCGTGAGTCCTCGTCGAACTCCCACTTGAGCTCTAGCGCGTCATCTGGAACGGAGTCGTCAGGATAACCTGCGGCAAGCATTACTCCAACACCGTGTTCACTGCCCGGACTCCGCCGAGAAGAGACCATCACGGTAACTCACACAGTTGATTCATTTTAATTAAGTTAAGGTTCAAGTTATCTACAACCGTACATTAGCAATTTCCCATCTGCCCATAACCGCGGGCACGGCTTTCGAAAGTTCAAATCCCTGCAGGGGAGTCCCAACTTAGCCCATGACAAGCTCTCACGGTCAACGAAGGAATAGACCTCCCCCCGAGACGTTCCGATCAGACTCGGTATCCCGGTTCTACAAGAGACTTCGACAAGTTAAAACAAATCTAGCAACACCGCCCGAATGTGCCGACAAATCCCGATAGGAGCTGCACATATCTCGTTCTGAAGGCACACTCAGATTGTCCTAGGTACGGGTAGGCCAGCCCAGAGTTGCCCCTGGTGGCCACTGGCAGCTGACAGGTGGACCAACACTCAGAGGAGCACTGGCCCGGGGGTTTTTAAAATAAGATGACCCTCGGGCTCCGGAACCCAAGGGAAAAAGAGGCTAGGAGGCAAATGGTAAAACCAAGGTTGGGCATTGCTGGAAAAGCTTTAATCAAGGCGAACTATCAAGGGGTTCCCATTATCACCCAACCGCGTAAGGAACGCAAAAATCTGAGAACATAACACCGATATGACGGAAACTAGGGCGGCAAGAGTGGAACAAAACACTAGGCGAGAGGCCGAGCCTTCCACCCTTTACCAAGTATATAGATGCATTAAGATAACAAGATAATATAATGATATCCCAAGAAGTAAATAATGTTCCAACAAGGAACGGTCTCCAATCTTCACCTGCATCTAGCAACGCTATAAGAGGGGCTGAGCAAAACGGTAACATAGCCAATCAATGGTTTGCTAGGACATGGTGGGTTAGAGGTTTGACATGGCAATTTGGGAGGCATGATAAGCAAGTGGTAGGCATCGTAGCATAGGCATAGCAAAAGAGCGAGCATCTAGCAAAGCAAAGATAGAAGTGATTTCAAGGGTATGATCATCTTGCCTGCAAAGTTGTCAGAGTTGACTGGATCCTCGAAAGCAAACTCAACGGGCTCCTCATTAGCGAACTCGTCTCCCGGCTCTACCCAAACAAGACAAACAAGCAACAAGGAAACAATCAACCACGTGCAAACGCAAACAACATGATGCAAACATGGTATGCTATGCGGGATGCGATATGTGATGCATATGCAAGATTTGACAAGGAATGAATGGACTTGGCCTCAACATGGAAATCCAAGTGTGCCACTGGGAAGGTGAGATGAAATCGCTTGAAAACAATATAAAGAACGCCGGAATCGGAGTCACGGTTTGGAAATGGCGAGCAAATCAAATATGGCACCGGTCTGCGATATACAGCAAGTAGCCATCTAAATGCAACAAGATGAATATGCTACAGCACCCAAACATGACAACAAAATACCTGCAGGGATCCAGTCATGATGCTTAACAAAATATGAACACTGAGCTACAGCCAATTCATCCATTAACAGGTTCAAACAAGCATGGCAAAAATGCATTTGGTAAACAGATTTCAGACTTAGTGAAATTAACACTTGTCTGGAATTTCAGATCAGGTAGCACACTTTGGAGCATGAAATCTATATGCTGCAGGGCCTGAACATAGAAAAGTAAAGCATGGCATGGAGCTACTCAAATATCTTAACAAAACTCCCTTAGTGACCTTGAGCCAAAAGGATCAGAAAATACATTTGCAAGCATGTGAACATGGCAAAAACATAATCAGTTCTCAGACTTGGTGAAAAACTGGAACATGCAAAATCAGATATCAAGTAGGCATGTTTACGAGCTCGATGCACTCACTACAGAGCAAGTCATGACAATCTAAGCATACACCCATCAAGAATACACATTATAAAAGCTAGACATGGCAAGAAAAATATCATAGTAGGCACGGATCAACTACAACATCCTCGGCAAAATCGCTAACAAGTAGACAATCTGCCCAGATTCACGAAATAGCAAAAGTAGAGCTCGATTGACTCAAGCTAGGATGCTCCATAATTGCAAACAAAGACATGGATGGATAGAGCACTACAAAATTAACAAAACATCCTTACTGATCATCCTCAAAAGAGGCACGGATCACTAGGAAACAACATAAACATATGGCATATTGAGATAAACAGATCAAGGACTTGGTGGAATTGCTAAGTCCCTGAAATCAGCATTAACGAATTCTCCACTTTGCAATCTTGTGCTAGTCACCACACACATCAAAAAAATACATGGGTTGCACCTATGGAAAGATGACAAAACATATAACAAAACTCATGTAGAGCTCAGGGGTATATCATGCACACATTAATCATGGCAAAAATGACAAATATCTAAATGGAGCAGCAGATCTGACAATTATCTCAAATAGCACTCTTCCAACAGCATTTCGGGCATCAAGATGAACTCAAATGAAAATGATTCTATTAGATGAAATGATATACTCTCTGAAGCAAACATTTTGATATGCTAAATGCCCAAAACGGAGCTACGGATGCGGAGTTACGGCCCGACGAACATGGGCATTTGAATCAGAAATCTCAGGGACTTAGTAGATTTCGAGGGGGGGAGAAAGTCAACCTCTTTGTGTTTCCATATCTGGGCGCGGTGAACGAGGATCGCCGGAGGAAGGCCGCGCGGTGGCCGGAGGAGAAGAGGGAGGTCACCGGTGATGTCGAGGTCGCCGGATCCTATCGCTCGTCGACCGGATCTGGCCGGAGGAGGGGGAACTCCGGCGAGATCCTGTAGGGAGGCGCGGCGCGAGGCTAGGAGAAGGTGTGCAACTGCGGCGGTGGCGGGGAGCTCCAGGCACCGGCGGGGAGCAGGCCGCGGCGGGGCGGCGAGCTCCGGCAGCTGCGAGGCGGGCGACCGCGGGCAGGCGGCGCCCGTGCGGCGGTGGCGGCGGAATGGGCCGCGGGGGCCCGGTTCGGGCTCCGCGGGCCTCGGGCGTCGGCGGGTCGGCGGGATGACGTGGCGCAGCGTGGTTCGTCGGCGGAGGCGGCGGACGTGTCCGGTTGCGGCCGGACGTGTCCGATGTGCTAGGTGGGTGGATCTAGGGTTTCGGGGGGAAGGAGAAGGAGAATTTCGGAGAGGTCTTTATATAGACATAGAAGGAGCTAGGAGTGTCCAAATGAGGTGCGGTTGTCGGCCACGTGATCGTGATCGAACTCTCTAGATGATGGAGACGGTTTTGGTGGGTTTTAGGCCAAATTGGAGGGGTGTTGGGCTGCAACACACACGAGGCCTTTTCGGTCCCTCGGTTAACCGTTGGAGTATCAAACGAAGTCCAAATGGTACAAAACTTGACAGGCGGTCTACCGGTAGTAAACCAAGGCCGCTTGGCAAGTCTCGGTCCAATCCAGAAATGTTTAATCCCCACACGCGAAAGAAAGGTAGAAATGACGACCGGAGGAGAACGGAGCACCGGAATGCAAAACGGACAACGGGGAAAATGCTCGGATGCATGAGATGAACACGTATGCAAATGCAATGCACATGATGACATGATATGAGATGCATGGCAACGATAACAACACACGGAGACAAAAACCCAAACCGGAGAAAATAAAATAACTTAACGCCGGAAACGGCAAGAATTGGATTACATATTAGGAAAACCACATCCGGGGTGTTACAACACTCCACCACTATGAAAGGATATCATCCCGAGATCTAGGACTGAAAGAACGCCGGGTATTCAGAATGGAAGTGATCCTCGCGTTCCTAGGTGGCTTCACGGTCGGAATGGTGTGACCACTTGACTTTGAGGAATTTGATTGACTTGTTGCGAGTCTTGCGTTCAGTCTCTTCAAGAATAGCAATGGGGTGCTCACGATAAGAGAGATCTTCTTGGAGCTCAATGTCTTCGAAGTTGACGGTGCGGTCAGGAGTCTTGAAGCACTTGCGGAGCTGAGAGACATGGAACACATCATGCACATTTGCAAAGTTTGAAGGAAGCTCGAGTTGATAGGCGAGATCGCCTCTCTTGCTGACGATCTTGAAAGGTCCCACGTATCTAGGGGCAAACTTCCCTTTGATACCGAAGCGACGAGTACCTTTCATTGGAGAGACATGGAGGTAAACATGATCTCCGATCTCGAAAGCCAAATCACGGTGCTTACTATCATAGTAGCTCTTCTGGCGGGATTAGGCTGCTTTGAGGTTATCTCAAATGACTTTACACATTTCCTCTGGCTTTGTGATTAAGTCATTCCCCAAAAGTTGACGTTCGCCGGTTTCAGACCAGTTGAGAGGGGTACGGCACTTCCTGCCATACAGAATTTCGAATGGGGCCTTGCCCGAACTTGCTTGAAAACTGTTGTTGTAGGAGAATTCACCATATGGAAGACAATTCTCCTACTTCATGCCGAAGGAGATCACATAAGCCCTGAGCATATCTTCAAGAATCTGGTTGACACGCTCGACTTGACCACTAGTTTGAGGATGGAAAGCTGTGCTGAAGCGGATGTTGGTGCCCATGGCCTTCTGAAAAGAATCCCAAAACTTGGAGGTAAAGATGCTGCCACGGTCTGAAGAGATCACCTGTGGAATACCGTGCAGAGAGACAATCCGAGAGGTATAGAGCTCCGCCAATTGAGCTGCAGTGATAGACTCTTTGATAGGCAGAAAATGAGCCACTTTAGTGAGTTTGTCGATGACAACGAATATAGCATCATTGCCACGCTTGGACTTTGGAAACCCAGTCACGAAGTCCATCTCAATGTGGTCAAACTTCCATTCTGGAATGGCAAGAGGTTGGAGGAGACCAGCTGGCCTTTGGTGTTCTGCCTTCACTCTTCTGCAGACATCACATTCGTTCACGAACTGAGCAATCTCGCGCTTCATTCGATTCCACCAATAAGCCTGCTTGAGGTCCTGATACATCTTCGTGCTCCGAGGGTGGATGGAGAGGAGAGAATTGTGAGCCTCGTTCATGATCACTTTACGAAGGTCACCTTTGGGCACAACAAAATGATCCTTAAAGAAAAGAGTATCCTTGTCATCAAGGCGGTAGCACTTGTACTTGGGTTGACTCTTGGCAATCCCAATCTTCACCTTTTTCACCATAGCATCAAGAAGCTGAGCTTGGCGAATCTGGTCTTCCAAGGTAGGAGAGACTTGAAGGTTGGCGAGGAAACCTTGAGGAACAACTTGCAGATTAAGTTTGTGGAAAGCTTCACAAAGCTCGGGTTGATAAGGCTTGAGAATAAGACTGTTGCAATAAGCCTTCCTGCTCAATGCGTCAGCAATCACATTAGCCTTGCCTGGAGTATACTCGATACTCGGATTATACTCTTGAATCATTTCGACCCATCGAGTTTGCTTGAGGTTGAGATTAGGCTGAGTGAAGATGTACTTGAGACTCTTGTGATCAGTGAAAATGTCCACTTTTCTTCCCAATAGGAGATGTCTCCAAGTCAAAAGAGCATGCACAACTGCCGCCAACTCGAGGTCATGAGTGGGGTAGTTCTTCTCGTTGGGCTTCAACTGGCGAGAGGTATAAGCCACAACTTTCTTCTCTTGCATCAACACTGCGCCAAGACCTTGGAGAGAGGCATCGCAAAAGACCTCGTACGGTTTGGATTCATCAGGAGGAGTCAGAACTGGAGCAGTGACCAATTTCTCTTTCAATGTGTTGAAAGCAATGTCACACTCTGGACACCAAACGTACTTGACATGCTTCTGGAGAAGATTTGAGAGAGGCTTCACGATCTTAGAAAAGTTTTCAACGAATCTTCGACAGTAGCTTGCGAGACCAAGGAAGCTACGGAGTTGCTTCACGTTCTGAGGTGGTTCCCAATTCACAATTGCAGACACCTTCTCAGGATTCACCGCAATGCCCTTGGCAGAGATGATATGACCAAGATAAAGAACCTCATCGAGCCAAAATTTGCACTTGGAGAACTTGGCGTAGAATTGGTGTTCCCTGAGCTTATCGAGTACCAAACGCAAGTGCTTGGCTTGATCTTCCTTGTTCTTCGAAAAGACCAGAATGTCGTCGAGATAGACCAAAACAAAGTCATTGGTGTAGGCATTGAAGATGAAGTTCATCATGCGAGAGAACGTCAGAGGAGCGTTGACGAGGCCAAATGACATGACAGTGTATTCATATGAACCATAGCTTGTCCTGAAAGCCGTGTTGGGAATATCTTGCTCACGGATTCGAATCTGATGATAACCCATGCAGAGATCAAGCTTGGAGAATACTTGGGCACCTTTGAGTTGTTCGAACAGCTCGTTTATGTTGGGAAGTGGGTATTTGTTCTTGATAGTCTTCTTGTTCAATGGACGGTAATCAACACAAAGTCGGTCCGTTCCATCCTTCTTCTTCACAAAAAGAACACCACAACCCCACGGAGAAGAACTAGGTCGGATGAGACCCATTCTCTCTTGAATATCGATTTGCTTATTCAGCTCCTTCAACTCTTCAGGTCCGAGCTTGTAAGGACGTTTGCACAGAGGTTCCATGCCAGGCTCGAGATCGATGACGAATTCAACTGGCCGGTGCGGAGGCATTCCTGGAAGCTCTTCTGGAAAGACGTCTTGATATTCGCAAACAACTGGGATCTGCGAGATAGCATCCAGTTCACCCTTCTCATTGAGAGAGAATAGACGGATGGTATCATCACGAGCGGCAAAGACAATTACATCCTCAGACGAATGAGTTAATTGGATCTGCCTGGCTGCACAATCAAGCTGAGCCTTGTGCTTAGAAAGCCAATCCATTCCGAGAATAAGATCAATATCCGAGTCACCAAGAACCGTTGGAGAAGATAGAAATTTGTACTCACCCAAGGTGATAGTAACATCCGGAACGATGGAGTCAGCATGCATGCGCTTACCGGGAGAGACAACTGCTAACGGACTAGGCAAAACTTGCGAAGTCAATTCATGCCTAGATGTAAACGGTCTTGAGATGAAACAATGCGATGCACCAGTGTAAAAAAGAACTTTAGCTGGAATATTGTTAACAGGAAGGTTACCCATGATGACATCTGACGAGTCCTCTGCCTGAGCTGCGTTCATCAAGTTGACCTTGGCGTGCTTGGGGTTATGCTTGACCACAGCTGTCATTGCCGATCTCACAGGAGGAGGAGGAGGGAGACGCCTCTGATTGAAGCACTTGTTGGCATAGTGACCCTTCTGTTGGCACTTGTTGCACGTGACCTCTGAAAGCGGACGGTGGTACGGAGCACTTGATCTTGGAGCTTGAGACAAAGTCTTGTTCTGAAAGCCAGGGTTGGGTGGGTGGGAAGATCCACTGCCACCTTTGCTCTTCTGATACGGCTGACGGAACAGAGGAGGAGGAAGCCAATACTTCTGCTACTTGGCTACTTGAGTAGAGGAAGAAGGAGTAGCATCTCTGACTCGCTTCTTGGAAGCATCACACCTCAGTTGAGCAGCCTCTTGCTTCAATGCCATGTTCTAGAACTCATCGTACCTCAAGGGCTCAAAGAGAACAAGAGCTAGTTGGATTTCTTCTCTGAGACCACCCCTGAACTGGTATATCATGCTCTTCTCATCAGGGACGTCCTGCTTAGCAAAGCGGGCGAGCTTCTGAAACAACTTGTTGTAGTCATAGACAGACAAAGAGCCTTGCTTCAGGTTGCGGAATTCCTCACGCTTGCTTTCAACCACACTCTGAGGAATATGATGAGATTTGAAGTCTTGACGGAATTCATCCCAGGTAATCACACGGCCTCCTCTTGAATCCTTGTACTGCTAGAACCATTCTGCAGCTTGGTCTTTGAGTTGGAAGGAAGCGAACTTGACAAAGTCCTCATGCCTGATGTTACTGCACTCAAAATGCTTGCACAGATCCACGAGTCAATCGTCAGCATCAGTTGCCTCAACACAATTGCTGAAAGTCTTTGGCCCGTTAGCAAGGAACTGGTTGAGTGTAGCAAAGTGATTCTGATTGTTGCCTTGGTTGACTTGATTCGCTTGATTGCGCTCTTGAAGAATTTGCATGATCAACTGCGTGTTTGCATTAGTTGCGGCCATCACAGCTTGCCATGCCTCCGGAGGAGGTGGAGGTGGTGGCGGATCCTGATTCTGATTCTGATTTTGATTGCTGCTCTTAGTGGGAGCCATCCTGAAGAGGGTGACAACCGTTAGCACATTGACAGATAAAATGAAGCTGAATCCAACGGGTTGAAATTGCAACATATAGTCTTCACATCCGAACAAAATGAACGAATGCATTCCACTTGAAATGGTCACATATCCATAAATTGAGAAGCCACTTAGCATTTAGGTAGAGGAATAAATCAACAAGGTACGGAGCAAGAATGAATACTCAGTAAGAAATCCCAATCTCAAACCAAATATCCGTGGAAGAAGAACTAGAGTTACAAGAATTCCCACCTATGAAACTCCCGAACCATTCCGGTTATGCAATCAGGTGTTGGGGATACAGGGGAAGCATAATATCTCACCCAAATCTAGCAAATCCTACATCCAGCTGTATCCATCCTTCAACACATAACCGAGAAAAACTTCGGAAACCATCTACCTCAACCTTCGAAAAGCATCCGTTATACAAGTTATGGCAATACTCCCGAACTCCCGCCCCAGTACTGGGTGGCGTCGAGGTTATCTCACCAACGAACTGCATAAAAGAGATTTTTGATGTCGGCGTACTAAACTTAGGTATTCCAGAACTGCAACGATAAAATTGTGACGACAACACCTCGGAGCTCAACTCCCCGGGACACTGCCACAACCCCTAAAGATAGGAGGCACCAAGAACAATGTTCTCGTCACAAAACCATCGGAACGATTCCAAGATACCCGCGTGATCCTAAAATTTTTTTTAGTGAAATTTGAGAAGAGAAGAGTCGAAACTCTATGTCAGGATGCCTTACCAGAGCGATGAGGAGACTGGGGAGTAAACAGAATTCCTAAACTCTCCGATATATAATTCCTAAATGACTCAAAACATTTTTCTAGACTCAAACTCGGCTGCTAAAAACGATCAAACAGTGGGGGCTCCTAAGGTCGGGGAAGGCTCTGATTACCAACTTGTAACGCCCTCGATGCGGCTATAGCTCCTACGTGTCGAGGCACGACTTAGAGGCATAACCGCATTGAAAGCAATGTCGCAAGTTAGGCAATCTTCACCACATCCCATGTAATATAGATAATAAAAGGGGAGATACATAGTTGGCTTACACTTGTCACGTCAATCAAAGTACATAAATAGCATTACATCATTCAAACACTCATGGCCCGACTACGGCGCCAAAATAAAAGATAACCCAACATGCGACACGGTCCCGATCGCCCCAACTGGGCACCACTACTGATCATCAGGGAAAGACACATAGTAATGGCGTGAGTCCTCGTCGAACTCCCACTTGAGCTCAAGCGCGTCATCTGGAACGGAGTCGTCGGGCCCCGCATCTAGTTTGGAAGTAATCTGTGAGCCACGGGGACTCAGCAATCTCGCACCCTCGCGATCAAGACTATTCAAGCTTATAGGTAAGGCAAGGTGAAATATGTGGAGCTGCAGCAAGCGACTAGCATCAGTGGTGGCTATCCTGTTCGCAAAAGAGAGCGAGAAGAGGAGGCAAAGCACGAACGAATAACTAGAGGATAACCTGCGGCAAGCATTACTCCAACACCGTGTTCACTTCCCGGACTCCGCCGAGAAGAGACCATCACGGTAACTCACACAGTTGATTCATTTTAATTAAGTTAAGGTTCAAGTTATCTACAACCGGACATTAACAAATTCCCATCTGCCCATAACCGCGGGCACGGCTTTCGAAAGTTCAAATCCCTGCAGGGGAGTCCCAACTTAGCCCATGACAAGCTCTCACGGTCAACGAAGGAATAGACCTCCTCCCGAGACGTTCCGATCAGACTCGGTATCCAGGTTCTACAAGACACTTTGACAAGTTAAAACAAATCTAGCAACACCGCCCGAATGTGCCGACAAATCCCGATAGGAGCTGCACATATCTCGTTCTCAGGGCACAGTCAGATTGTCCTAGGTACGGGTAGGCCAGCCCAGAGTTGCCCCTGGTGGCCACCGGCAGCTGACAGGTGGACCAACACTCAAAGGAGCACTGGCCCGGGGGTTTTTAAAATAAGATGACCCTCGGGCTCCGGAACCCAAGGGAAAAAGAGGCTATGAGGAAAATGGTAAAACCAAGGTTGGGCATTGCTGGAAAAGCTTTAATCAAGGGGAACTATCATGGGGTTCCCATTATCACCCAACCGCGCAAGGAACGCAAAAATCCGGGAACATAACACAGATATGACGGAAACTAGGGCGGCAAGAGTGGAACAAAACACTAGGCGAGAGGCCGAGCCTTCCACCCTTTACCAAGTATAATGATATCCCAACAAGTAAATAATGTTCCAACAAGGAACAGTCTCCAATCTTCACCTGCAACTAGCAACGCTATAAGAGGGGCTGAGCAAAGCGGTAACATAGGCAATCAACGGTTTGCTAGGACATGGTGGGTTAGAGGTTTGACATGGCAATTTGGGAGGCATGATAAGCAAGTGGTAGGCATTGTAGCATAGGAATAGCAAAAGAGCGAGCATCTAGCAAAGCAAAGATAGAAGTGATTTCGAGGGTATGATCATCTTGCCTGCGAAGTTATCAGAGTTGACTGGATCCTCGAAAGCAAACTCAACGGGCTCCTCGTTAGTGAACTCTTATCCCGGCTCTACCCAAACAAGACAAACAAGCAACAAGGACACAATCAACCACGTGCAAACGCAAACAACATGATGCAAACATGGTATGCTATGCGGGATGCGATATGTGATGCATATGCAAGATTTGGCAAGGAATGAATGGACCTGGCCTCAACTTGGAAATCCAAGTGTTCCACTGGAAAGGTGAGATGAAATCGCTTGAAAACGATATAAAGAACGCCGGAATCAGAGTCATGGTTTGGAAATGGCGAGCAAATCAAATATGGCACCGGTCTGCGATATACAGCAAGTAGCCATCTAAATGCAACAAGATGAATATGCTACAACACCCAAACATGACAACAAAATACATGGCAGGGATCCATTCATGATGCTTAACAAAAGATGAACACTGAGCTACAGCCAATTCATCCATTAACAGGTTCAAACAAGCATGGCAAAAATGCATTTGGTAAACAGATTTCAGACTTGGTGAAATTAACACTTGTCTGGAATTTTGGATCAGGTAGCTCACTTTGGAGCATGAAAACTATATGCTGCAGGGCCTGAACATGGCAAAGTAAATCATGCCATGGAGCTGCTCAAAGAGCTTAACAAAAGTCCCTTAGTGACCTTGAGCCAAAAGGGATCAGAAAATACATTTGCAAGCATGTGAACATGGCAAAAACATAATCAGTTCTCAGACTTGGTGAAAAACTGGAACATGCAAAATCAGATATCAAGTAGGCATGTTTACGAGCTCGATGCACTCACTACAGAGCAAGTCATGACAATCTAAGCATACACCCATCAAGAATACACATTATAAAAGCTAGACATGGAAAGAAAAATATCATAGTAGGCACGGATCAACTACAACATCCTCGGCAAAATCGCTAAGAAGTAGACAATCTGCCCAGATTCACGAAATAGCAAAAGTAGAGCTCGATTGACTCACGCTAGGGTGCTCCATAATTGCAAAAAATACATGGATGGATAGAGCACTACAAGATTAACAAAACATCCTTACTTATCATCCTCAAAAGAGGCACAGATCACTAGGAAACAACATAAACATACGGCCTATTGAGATAAACAGATTAAGGACTTGGTGGAATTGCTAAGTCCCTGAAATCAGCATTAACGAATGCTCCACTTTGCAAGCTTGTGCTAGTCACCACACACATCACAAAAATACATGCATTGCACCTCTAGAAAGATGGCAAAACATATAACAAAACTCATGTAGAACTCAGGGCATAACATGCACACATTAATCATGGCAAAAATGACAAATATCTAAATGGAGCAGCAGATCTGACAATTATCTCAAATAGCACTCTTCCAACAGCATTTCGGGCATCAAGATTAACTCAAATGAAAATGATTCTATTAGATGAAATGATGTACTCTCTGAAGCGAACATTTTGATATGCTAAATGCCCAAAACGGAGCTACGGATGCGGAGTTACGGCCCGACGAACATGGGCATTTGAATCAGAAATCTTGGGGACTTAGTAGATTTCGAGGGGGGGAGAAAGTCAACCTCTGTGTGTTTCCAGATCTGGGCGCGGTGAACGAGGATCGCCGGAGGAAGGCCGCGCGGTGGCCAGAGGAGAAGAGGGAGGTCGCCGGTGATGTCGAGGTCGCTGGATCCTATCGCTCCTCGACCGGATCTGGCCGGAGGAGGGGGAACTCCGGCGAGCTCCTGCAGGGAGGCGCGGCGTGGGGCTCGGAGGAGGTGTGCAACTGCGGCGGCGGCGGGGAGCTCCAGGCACTGGCGGGGAGCAGGCCGCGGCGGGGCGACGAGCTCCGGCAGCTGCGAGGCGGGTGACCGCGGGCGGGCGGCGCCCGTGCGGCGGCGGCGGCGGAATGGGCCGCGGGGGCCCGGTTCGGGCTCCGCGGGCCTCGGGCGTCGGCGGGTTGGCGGGATGATGTGGGGTAGCACGGTTCGTCGGCGGAGGCGGTGGACGTGTCCGGTTGCGGCCGGACGTGTCCGATGCGTGCGAGGTGGGTGGATCTAGGGTTTTGGGGGGAAGGAGAAGGAGAATTTCGGAGGGGTCTTTATATAGACATAGAGGGAGCTAGGAGTGTCCAAATGAGGTGCGGTTTTCGGCCACGCGATCGTGATCAAACGCTCTAGATGATGGAGAGGGTTTTCGTGGTTTTTAGGCCAAATTGGAGGGGTGCTGGGCTGCAACACACACGAGGCCTTTTTGGTCCCTCGGTTAACCGTTGGAGTATCAAACGAAGTCCAAATGGTACGAAACTTGACAGGCGGTCTACCGGTAGTAAACCAAGGCCGCTTGTCAAGTCTCGGTCCAATCCGGAAATGTTTAATCCCCACACGTGAAAGAAAGGTAGAAATGACCACCGGAGGAGAACGGAGCGCTGGAATGCAAAACGGACAGCGGGGAAAATGCTCGGATGCATGAGACGAACACGTATGCAAATGCAATGCACATGATGACATGATATGAGATGCATGGCAACGATAACAACACACGGAGACAAAAACCCGAACCCGAGAAAATAAAATAACTTAACGCCGGAAACGGCAAGAATTGGATTACATATTAGGAAAACCACATCCGGGGTGTTACAATGGAGGAGAGAGAGGCATTGACAAAGTCAAGGGGTGGGCTCTGCAAGAGCCCGTCTCTACACGTGCTCCTAGGTATAAAAAAATAATTCTAAAAAAGGCATAAAAACAATTGTGTCTTAAAAAAATAAAGGCAAAAAAGATTTGAGAGGAAATAGATAGAGAGAAAGTGAGAAAAAGCTGTAACATGGGCAATACATGAGGAAGGAGGGAGTGGTGCACATGCCAAGTTCATTGGGCTGCCGTGTTTCACACTCCTCCGTCGTAACTGTGGGGACGATAGCTTTCATCAAAAAATAAACAATGAATACTCATGGCTCGTCCTCTATATCGGAAAGAATACTGTCATTCGCCGACATATGGGACGTCGACCATCCTGGTCCACCTGCCATGCACAAAATTATCCTAGTCTACCCCGGTCATATCGCAGGCCCAACCTTTCCCACTGTAAGTTGTTCGGATGAAGGAACGATCATGACTTCATTGAATTCTGCTTTTCAAGAAAACTTACTGTACCCGCAATACTGCTACCACATGCGAAGACTGGACGACACTGTACCACGTCATATCACTGAAACCCACTAGGCCAAACTAGCCCGCCTAGGTCATCTATTTTGGAACGGAGGGAGTACATCTCTGCACTGCTATGATTTTGTGTTGCACATTCTCTGTACTTTTGCTACGATTTTCCTACCCTATGAACCAAATGAGCCCTGAATGTATGTCGACTATTGTCTGATCGATCGCCAAGCCTACAATTTTAGGAGCTAGGGCTATTGGTCGATCGACGAGGGATAAGTATAAGCGTACCACGAGCTCATCAGCCCCAACGTTTCTCTTCGGTGAGTGTTTTGCAAGTACTATAGCTCGCACAGTAGCTAGCCTACTAACACAAAGAATCATCAAACAAGCCCTGCTGATATGATAAACAGTTCAAACTTACATCTAAGCATGCCATATATTACATCAAAAGCTGGTGAGGATACATCTGTTTCCATAACTCGGAGAGGGTTCACATGATTCATCGCACGATTCACTATCAAACAAAAGTAGCAAGATCCGCCCACACAAGACAGTGCACTAGCCCTAAGATGGTTTGATAACACGCATCGTTCTGGTAATTAAACACAGGGTAATGCAAACTACCTTGAAGGATTAGCGCGACCAACTATTTCTTGTCATCGATCTCTCGGGCAATGACCACAACACGGACAGCGGCATGTGAATTGATTTCTGGGGTGATGTCCATAGGACCGACCGCGACATCGGAATCGATCTCTAGGCCGATGTCCACAGGATGGACAGCGGCATCGGAATCGATCTCCGGGGTGATGCCAACAGGACGGGCCACGACATCGGAATCATCAAGGACGTCCACCGACACCTGCACAACCCTAACATATTGGCAAGCACATTGCAAATAATCAAAAACCAAAACTACGGTAATAAGCCATTATTTTATACCTTGTGCAGCTCACCGGGGGATCTCATCCCTCCGGGGGCCATCTCCTCGTCCTCGATGGGGGCCATCACCTTGCTAGGGGAATACTGCTTCTCAACAGAGACTATCTCCTCAAACTCGGTCTTGAGCCTCACATAGGTGGCAATCAGAGTTCCTGGGGTAGACACGGTGGGGCCCTTGCTGTTCTTCCAACTTCCTTTGAGGAGTTCGTCCGCCAACGTCCTCAACTCTTTGGCAGTGCTTGTTTCTTGGAGTTCTTCGTCTCCATGGGTTGGCCCGCCAACATGGTCAACTTGTTGGTCGGTGCTCACTTCCTGGAGATCGCTGTCTCCAGTGGGTTGTCTGCCGGCAACTCTTTGCCTAGTGCTCCAGGATCCATCAATGAACTGACAAACAAAAAGCAATCGAAAGGAAACCACAATCGCAATGAAAACGGGAAAAGAATAGGATGTGAGAATCGGTCGGTGCTTCGCAAAAAGAAGATTCTTGGAATGAAAATATAGCAGCATAACTAATTCGCCCACCTTTCCTTCGTCGGTACAATAGAAAAATGGCAGAAGTGAGTAGCCAGGAGTGAGGTTTTCTTCAAGAAAGGGAAGAAAGGGCTTGAACGAGCGTTCCAGTGAAATGATGGTTGCTTCGTCCAGTCCAACTTGAAGTCCACCTTACCATTGCTGGTAAAGGTGTGGGTTTTGTGATATGACGGGTCATGACGGCCACACCGGGGTTACAGGTGAGTCTCGACTGTAGCACCTCGTTGTGATTTGGTGGATGGCACTTGGGCCCGGATGCTTTGAAATGTCCCGCATGTAGATAGAGCGGCTAGTCATATAGGAGTGCTCAATATTGTGCACCGCGACCAAGGCGGAGAGGAAAACGAGAGAACTACGTAATTAATGCATGAGTTTAATTAGGGTAGTTTTGTAAAGTACGAGATACATTCCTCCAATCATAAAATGCCTTGGTTCATGAGATTTGAGATTTGAGCCCTATAACCGGAAGGGAGGGAGTACTGCACACGGTGTAGTTTAGTCACTTGTTGAAATCTCTAGAAAGGCAAATACTCCTTTCCGGTTTACAGGGCTATACTACTCCCTCCGTCTAGGTGTGTAAGTCATCTTACGAAAACCAAATAGTCCCAAAACACTTAGGCGCGGTGCATTAACTTCTACCTTGTTTCTTGTTTCTTGACATATCAACCAATAAGAGATGAGAGGTGTGCATGCTTTAGTGACTTGCAATGGCTAGTTCATTGCATGCAATGCTATTAATTAGCAAATAAACATTGGTGACCCCAGGAGGAAACGGTGCTAAGCTCGTGGACCTATGCAGAATGAGTATCAACCAATGGATAATGGAGTTTAATTGTTAAACAATAGCAATTTTGTCTCATGCAAGAGCCTGGCTAGTACTCCAAGGAACCGCACCACGTGAGCGTTCGCAACTGCCACGTTCGGGTTGCGCTTGGCTCTTCGCCTCTTCGAGAAGACGAACAATGATGTTACTCCTACTTCTATAGTATCGAATCCACTGCTGCATGTCCATCCACCTCGTGTGGGAGGGATAGCGTGTAGCGAAAGCTTCTACTTACTGCTCCTGCCTTTGCGTCTATGACTGGTGGTTGGCCCTCCTGTCATGCAGCAAAAGGCAGGTGCAGTTAAGGCACCGAAGCTCAGTCCGCGAGGGAGAGGGCGTTGTAGTAATCAAATTTCTCGGTCTTGTACGAGTTGACGCGACACATCAAAGAACTGCACTCGATATAAGTATTTTTACACATTTCAAATGGGCTACTTCGTATGTAGGAGTAAACATATTCTGCTTCATATGTACTCACTTGTTGCAATCTCTAAAAGGACTTATATTTGGAAATGGAGGGAGTACAACACATGCATGCATGTTGTGACTTTCCTTTTGATACTTGCATGTGTTTATTTGATGCACCTTACCAAATTTTGACTATAAATTTAACTAACCAAATTTTCATGCATGTCACAAAAAATTACGGGGCTGTTTGGATTGTGACTATGTTTGTCTTATGTTGCCACATTATTTTTCCCACACTTGCCACACTTGCCTAACCTGAGTTGCTCAAATTGTTAGACACACTTTGGCTTGCCTAAGGGAATCTTGCCACAATTTTTGTGTCTATGACATGTGGGGTTCACTGCTAATAAAAAAATTCTTGTCTTAGGTGTGGCTAATAAAAAGACTTATATTTAGGAACGGAGGGAGTAGAAAATATAAATAATAATGCATGTTGGGGCAACCCACGTTTCCGCTAATTTTAGCCGTGGGCTTGTTCACAATTTTTACAAGGGGGTGGTTGTTCATTTAATGGAGGGACTTGTAGTACCAGACTTGAACGGTACAAAGTGCGACCTGGCACACCGTAACACCACTTGGAACAAGCGGGTAGCTATCTCAAAAAACAAGCAACAACTAAAAAAACCGTGACCTGGCATGTAGTAGTACACAATTTTAAACGATTGTTTTGATGGAGTGAAAAAGGAAAACTACCCCACTACGTATATATAGGCCGGAGCCTCCGCGCTTGCTTGCTAGGGTTTCTCTATTCACACACTCTCATCCTCTCCAGATCTAAACAAGATAGGGGTAGTAACACTATCTTTCTCCCTTCAAAAACACTGGCTTTCTATCCTCACCACTGGTTACAGATCCGGACATATCCCCCTCCGTCGGTGAAGGGGAGGAGGGGCAGCGTTTAGGCCGTCGTCGACAGCGAGGGAGGAGACCCACTGCTGGCCGCACTGTTATCTCTGGCCGAGCACCGGCGCGGGAGGTCCTCCGATCCCTTCGTCGTTGCCTGTGGGCGGATCCGGCCTCCCGCCGCCCACCTATCCACATCCCGACGACCTTCAGGTATATCTTCGTTTGAAACCGCCTTAGCTCTACTTCCCCAGCTCGCTACGTCGCTGAATGTGCATCATTTTCTACCTCTCAGCCCCTCTCGATCGGATGGTCCAACGTCACATATTTTCTTCTTCTATTGTTATAGGTAAAGCAACTTCATGGAGTCGAATCTTGTAGTACTTGGTTCAAACAAGAAAAAAAGTGGGGGTGGGGGAATTTAGTATGTACATCGGACTTGGTATAAACAGGAAGGTAAGGGGGTGAAAGTAGTAGTCATCCAACCGGTCTCTTGGTCGAAAAGGGAAATATAGGGGTAACGTTGTACACAGTGGTATGACCAGGACTAGATTTGCTATCCACACATAGGAGTAGGTGGCTAGAGTGAACAAAAATGGGACCAACCCAAATATGTTTCTTGGATGTTTGTTTCTTGGGGCAACAAACTATGAATCACCACTTTATGCCCCTATTTACGTACATGGTGCTGGACTGCTGGTGCACCCACTGTTCTTAATCTAATGTCCCTGGTAAAAATGAAGCCATTCCACTGTTATAAGCCATGACAAGTTTAGCCAAATGTTTTTGCCTGTAATTGTTTGAGACTCTGACTGTTTCCTCTGTGCCTTTTTGTGCAAACAGGGATATCCAATTCACCTGGTTGCTGTTATGACCTTTTGGTGCACTGCACACAAAACTCTTCTTAAAAGAAGTGACTTTTGTGCTGTTTAACTGGAATGTCAGAATGGAACAGTTGGTTCATTTTGGTGGAACTGCACAAAGGGAGATCTGTGTTCCAATCCTCATCATCCATATTTGCGCCATAACCTTCCTTTAGGTAAGAATGATATTTAATGCATGTGTTCATCTCTATTTTCTGACTACCATGAGAAAATAATGTTAGTTTTACTAGTACACTTGTACTCCCTCACTGACAAAACCAATTCTGAATTAGAAGGCCAATCATGTACTTGGTTTCACCAACTGGTGAGGAGAAAGGGAAACAGAGCATGAAGAGGAACAAGAAGAAGAATAAACAGTGCCAAGGCGATCTTGCTGAAGCCAGAGGCCTCAGTCGAGGCCATTCAAGGGCTCCGGTAACGACTACCTTACATGTGAGACGATCCTCCAGGGAGCCCTTCCACTTCTGCTGTCTCACTTAATTAATTAGGAGTACTTAAGTACCACTAATTTATTACTGCCTAATTTTCCTGTTGGAGTTAAACAAATCTTTAGTAGGACCCTATGCTGAATCATGTACGTGTGTATGTTTGTCTATGGAGGTGAATCATGTGGTGGAGCAGGGAGGGAATATTATTAGTGTCATGATGTAGCGACCGACCCAAATGGATCAAGTCTCTGTGCTTAAGTGTTATCCTTGGATCGGTATGCTGACACACATAGTACTCGAGGATTTATAACAGAGGTAAATCACATGTATAAGTAACGTAAAATACTATTACCTCAGTCCAAAATAGCAGAAGTAACAAGGTTGTGGATTCCCATCAACACCAACGGCAAAGTTGAGTGTAGAAATCATAACCCTAACGTATCACTTACTCGTCGTAAGATATCCTGCAACATGAGACGTTGCAACCACAAAGGGTCAGTACATTGAATGTACTGGCAAATTCACACCAAAGGATAATGATGAATAAAGGCTATCACTACATGCATATGTGGCTGGTGGAAAGGCTCTAGGGTTATAATGTTTTTGCGAAAAGCCAATTTTTCCCTAGTGCAAAGGAATACATTTTAATTAACTATCATGGTGGTTGTTGAACATTGAGAATGGTTGACAGCATTCTCAATCCCAAATAATAACATCATTAAAACCCAACAAAATTAATTAGAGTAACATGATGAGATTCACATGATAATCCAAGTACTAGATACTCAAGATGTCCATAACCGGGGACACGGCTAATCATGATTAGTTTATACACTCTGTAGAGGTTTGTGCACTTTTCCCCACAAGACTCGATCTCCTCCGTTGGGATTCTCACACTACATGGTGTTTGAGAAACGGATGACCAAGACATAGTCTTTCAGAAGCGCTAGCACCTTACGATTGGGTAGACCGTTACACCTACTTTCCCCTACATCTGCTAGTCTACCACTGTAAGAGTTCGCACGACTTAATCAGCTATGCTAGAGCCCATAGTAGCTTGTGGCTGCACACGGAAGTTTCTAGTATGAATAATCTCATGATCCCTTTGAGCCTGGGTGGCGGTCCATAAAGAAAAACAGGCAATCGCTGGAATACCCAGGTGCCTAAACAGGCAATCGCTGGAATACCTAGGTGCCTCAATCCACCTAGATGTGTATTTAAGTTGCCACCTTAAGTTGAACCATTAATTAACAATCTCACATCTCTCATGGATTTCACTCACCCAAACCACGTCTATGAGCATAGCATAGCAATATAAGCAATTCGGATAAGTAACCCCCAAGGGTTTGAATGTAACAAAGCAATAGGTTCTACCTCATCAACTACTTCCCAACCCACATGTTAAAATCACATCCTAACCATGCAATGTTTGAGGATTGGAACTAATGCATAAAAACTGGGTGATAAAGGGGTATGATCAAAGTGTGAACTTGCCTGCAATGTTGATGAAGATGATTCGCACTCAAAACTCTTGATAGTTCTACTCGTCACACTCCGGTCAATCTATCGTAAGCGAGCAATAGTAACCACACATAAGCAATCACTCAAAGATTGGAGAGAACAAAGAAAACAATTCAGAAAACGTCAAAACCAAGAAAATAACTCTTGCAACATAAAACAATTTCTAATAGTACCAAAATTAAGTGAATTTGGCCTTATCAGAAAGTTTAGGTCAAGAGCTTCGATTTGCAAAAAGAATCAACTAAATCAGAGTTACGAAACTCAAGTTATGTTCAAAAGAAGTTTGAATATGAATCTGAACAAAATTTGAAAATTGAAAATTTCAAAAAGTTGATGTGCAGGTTCACTGGATAGGTGAAAACAAGACGAAGTTATAGGCATTGGTTTCATCTAATTTGGATAAACGAGTGTAAAGTTATGGCTATTTGAAAAATCAAGGCCAAACTGTTTTACGAAAGAGAAATAGCTACGGTTAAGGTCTAACATATAAATACGTAGACTAATTGATAAGCTAATTATTCTATCGTATTAGTCTAAAAATAATAAACTACGGAAGTATAAGAATGAGAAAAAAACAAAGAAAGATACCTTTATAAGGCAGAGAAAAGACGACTTTGGAGTGAAGAGACAATTTCCAGAAGTCGCGCCGGAGAGGAGAAATATATTTTTCTTAAATGAATCTAGTCAAACCAAAATATTGATTTAACCCGAATCGGATGATTTTTGGAGACTCTATGGGTCTATATTTATTGGTGGAAAAGAGGCTTAGAGGTCAAAGGCTAGGCAATGTGGGACTAAACTTAGACGAAAATATACGAAACAGAGATGGGAGGTGCGCCATGGGCCAAAAGGCAGGTTTGGCCGGCCGCGCACACTGTAAAATAATTTTTTTAGCAATAGAAAAGAAAAGAAAAATTATGGAAAAAAATATGGGGAAGGAATATGGCCGGCTGGGCCTGGCCCATATAGGATAAAGAAAAAGAAAAGATGGGGTGCCCGCAGGTACTATGATGCGCACGTGGGCGACAGTTAGTTTCAGGCGTGCGCGCAGTTTTTGTTATTTGTTTTTTTAAAACAGAAAGCGATAAACTGAAAAACGAAAATAGAACTAAAACTTTATATAGGCATATTATATATCAAAATTTTCAGAAAAAGATTTTCTACAAGATGAACATCTTCCTAGCATTAAATAAAATTCACATAAATTCAGATAATTCAAAGAGTGCTACTGGTCTAATAAAATCCAATAAAAATCATTATAAAAATACCAAAATTAATTTAAATTTATTTCTGTCCAAATTTCTGATGTAGGGAATCATGTTAGCCTATTTTCGTATATTTTATTTTTGGAGAAAAATAATTTGAATAAAACCCAAATAACTCCAAATTGAAAATAATTTCAAAAGGATTTTAAATATTGATCCTTTTAAACTCCCAAATCATATTTCATATAATTTAAAGAAGTCATTTTATCTTCTCTCATGAAAATCATTGAGTTGCTTGAAGTTTCTGAATTAAAAATATTTCCAAATGAAATTCAAATATTTTCAAAACCCTTTTCATTTATTTAAATGGAAGAAGTCATGTCATCTTCTCTCGAGGGTTTTGTATTTGAAAAGAATTTGAATTCACGGAGATCATAAATACAAAAATGGAAGTTTGGGAAAGTCCTTTTATTCCCTGTCATTTAACTTCCAAAAAGTTCGAATTCACTCACTTTCAATCAATCAATCAAATCTATCTATTTAATATAGTATTCCAAAATTTAGAATTTTGGGATGTTACAAACCTACCACCCTTAAAATGAATCTCGTCCTCGAGATTCGGAGAGGCTAGAAAGAAATAGGTTAGGTTTGGGGTCTCCTCAAAATCCATTGATTGTCATAGGAGGGGGTTTGGGGTGCTACCACCCTTAGAAGCATGGTTACGGTTCCATCAAAACTCATATACTTCATCAATATTGTTAACAGCGTCGGTCTTCTCAGATCTTCAGGATAATTCCTTATCTGGGCTCTTTCGGTAGTGGCATAACCTTTTCCTCAATTGTTGTGTCTTTCATCTTGGTAAGGTTCTTCTGTGACTAGGTCTTCTTAGCTGACGGGTCTGGCGCCAATACTAAACAACTATCGATATCTCATGGTGGTCAACCATTTATGGTTTCTCCTGCAGGAAATTGGTCTGGGTTGATCCTCACCGTATAACCTACAGTTGGCAAAAACTGCCTTGTACAAGGGAAAATACCTATACCATTCTAAGGCTTAAACAAGGTTTTGATCGTCGTCTCTCTACTATAGGTAAGTCACTCAGATTTACCATCCCATATAGCAAGGCGAATAATAAGAGTAAGTCGGTATGGTGATCAATCCATCCCGCACCCAAATCATTACCTTGTATACGGTTTAGCGAATCTCGCATTCTAACACTCGGTCATCCTCACAAGCATTGCATAATTTCTCTTGTCCATGAACTGCGTTCGGAATAATCCATTAATTCTGCAAGCCAAACAAACATCTATCGTTCCTTCACAACTCTCAGGTTTTGCGTTACTCCTATAAAATTGTCTGCCGATAAACGTCGTATCTTCCTCTAGTGTTTTTCCTTCAGCAAGAATGTGCTTACTTCTTGGTAGGTCCTGGGGCCTGTGGGTTATGGCCCATCTCATCACTTGTAGTCCTTGAACTTATCATCGGGCAACTGATCATTATTCCGACTTCCAACTTCCTAGTATTCTTAAATCCATCCAATTGTACTGTCTTCCTTCCTTCTATTAGCACCAAACTAGGACATGATTATTCAGACTCATCATGGAGTTTCCATTGATCCATATTTCTGACATCATACCTCCTTTATATCCAATAGTAATTTATCTCTTCATCCTCGTGGGATATCCCTCATACCAAGATAAAAACTTATACTTATGAAGTCCATATTCCACTTCATGGAACATCATTATCCTTTCCAGGGTCAAGCATCCTTACAGGGGAATATTGGCCATCTCTGCATGGCACTTCTTCAACTAGGAAACGTGAAACACATCATGAATTCCTGACAGTCCTTCGGGTGACTCCAACTTGTTGGCCACTTCTCCCATACGCTCCAAAACTCGGTATGGTCCTACAAATCTCGGGGCTAACTGTCCCTTAACTCCAAATCGTTTAACTCCTCGCAGAGGGGACACATGAAGACATGCTCTATCTCCAATTTCATAGACTACCTCCTTGAGTTTTTGAGGCTACATAACTCTTCTGCATGGACTGATCTACCTTCAGCCTATCTCGAATAAACTTAACACTCTCTTCTGACTCCTTGATCACATTTGGTCCAAACAACTGACAGTCTCCAACTTCATCCCACACTCTCTTGGGGTATCACACATATCGAGACAAAACTCGTATTCATTTTGTCCAAAATCCACTCAGTGGAGTATCCTTATCTTTTCCAGGGGTCAAGGGTTCTTACAGGGTACTACCACCCTTAAAATGCACAAATCTTCCATAGACCATATTTCTCATATACTCAGAAATGGTCAAAATCCTTCTTCATGGAGTAACAACTCATAAAATCCATATCAGTACCAACGATGCTAACTTTATTCACTCTCAATTGATTAAAATCTCTCGCTTTTCCATTACATGTCTCAACTCAACACCTCAATATAAAAGAAAATGTTCTCACTTCTACTACTCCATTTCTTTTGTTGCAAACTCAACTATCTAGCACAAGTTTTCTTCTCCTTGGGGCATTCTCTGGCAAAGTGCCCTGCTCCATTACAACTAAAACATATTACTTCTGACAAGTATCGAGGTTTCCTTCTTGGGCAACTGTTGAGGTAGTGCCCTGACTCCTTGCACCTGTAACAGGTGATATGACTCAGGTCCCTCCTGGGCTCCAATCGGTTTCTCTTCCTGGACTTTTCCATTCCAATCAGGGCTTCTATTTCCTGTGGGTCATATTCTACTTCCTCTGTCGGGAATTCTACTAGATCCCCATTCAAACAACTTTGGGAGATGTGTCCTTCTTCTCCACATGAATAGCAAGACTTAGTGCAGGGTTTACTCGGGTCTTCTTTAGTTGTGTCCTCCATCTCTTCTTTCATCACAACCTCTTCTAAAATTTCCATGAGGGCTCCTTTCATTACTTCTTTCTTCTGCTGGATGGTTCGTTGTACCATGGGGTAAATGTGACACTGAGCAGGATAGTAAGTAGTCCCTTCACACAAGAAACAAGTAATCTGCCTAGTTGGGCATTCTTCAACTGGGTGACTTCCTTCACAATTAAGGCATTCATCCTTGTGTTCTTTATGGGTGTGTCCTATTTCTCCACAAATCTTGCATGCACAAGGTTTCTTCATATCCTTTCCATAAGGCTTCAACTTCTGGGACACAAGCCGAGACTTTGGCAGAGTCAACTTAAATTATTTCCAAGTGATTACTCCTTGCCATCCATTGATGGTTTGGTACATCCTCCACCAAGTAGCAGCACCTCTTTCAAAGCACTGAAGAGTATGTTGGGTCATATCCTTTCCGACTATAGGGTTATTCTTCATGTGATCCTCCAGGTTCTGAATCCATTGGTCCGTCTCCAATTGACTCATCGGTCCAGAAAATATAAGCTCATGATCTTCATTCATCCTCTATTGGTTCCATGGGTTTGGGGTGAGATAAGATAGATAGAGAGGGATACACACAATACAAACAAAAGTTTTGAAAAGACAGATTTTATTTGTGGCTGTCGGGAAAAACATCAAACAAATGACAGCTCACAAATGTCGCATCTAATGTAGGTATATAACAAGGGTTTGGTCTTCTAAAGGTCAATAAATCTTCAACATCTCCAAACTCTTCAAGCCGTGTTCATGCCTCCAATGGCTTCTTCCGATCATGCTTGTCTTTCTCAAGTTCTTTTGCCAGATCAACTCTGTTGACGTGAAGTCTCTCGTGACGTCCTTTAATATTCTGGAGTTGCGTTCCAAACTTCTGGTTTCAACATCCTTCGCATGAACCATGGTCCTACTGTCCTTCAGTTCCTGACGAATCTCCGGTATCTCGAGGTTTTGCTCCTCCAGCTTGGCTACTTCAGCTTCTTGGACCTAAGTTCTTCACGAAATGCTTCCTTGTCAAAATACGGCTTCCTGCGGGTCCGTCTTAAAATTCCTGATGTAATTCTCCAGATCCTGGTGATACACCAGCTAAGGTTAAAACTGCATCCTTTGCTGATAGATGCTCCATCAGCCTTCTACCATCCAATCCTTCCGAAGAAATGCATGCTTAGCTTAGCTCGGTGACCATAGTATCAGTGGCGATGACATCATAGGAAACCGTGTTTCTGCCCTTGTCATTGCCATGAGCTATCTTCCATAGTTGATATCTCCTGCCTTAGGGTTTTCTTGACAAAACTTTGAGGTTTTTAACTCTCATGCTCGGTCTTTCTCCGATACACCTTGATCTCAGGTATTGACGGCTTCCTTAGTTTGCCAAGTTCCATAAGGGGTGCCTTCCTAGGTCATACAAATCTGGAAAATTCTGCAGGGCCTTCAAATTCCCCTAGTCTTCGGAGTCTTCAACCGTTGTAGTTTCCATCATTATAATATACGGTAAAATCCTCTTCATTCCGATGTGATCCTAGTGGTCCCATATCTTGTACTTCTTGGAGTGGTCTCATCAGCCGAATCTTTGAGTGGAAAAAAATGAAAAGGGGTATGGTCTCACTAAAAGGGTATATTTGAATAAGCTCAGAAGAGAAGAGAGGTAAAAGATCCTTTTGAAAAGGAAGTTGTAGAGAAAAATCTTTCCTATGGGCTTGCCAGTTTCTAGGGGTCACGTCCTACAGTCAACATGTGCTCTGATACCATCTTGTAGCGACCCGACCCAAATGGATCAAGTCTCTGTGCTTAAGTGTCATCCCTAGATCGGTATGCTGACACACATAGTACTCGAGGATTTATAACAGAGGTAAATCACATGTATAAGTAACGTAAAATACTATTACCTCAATCCAAAATAGCGGAAGTAACAAGGTTGTGGATTCCCATCAACACCAACGACAAAGTAGAGTGTAGAAATCGTAACCCTAACGTATCACTTACTCGTCGTAAGATATCCTGCAACATGAGACGTTGCAGCCACAAAGGGTCAGTACATTGAATATACTAGCAAATTCACACCAGAGGATAATGATGAATAAAGGCTATCACTACATGCATATTTGGCTGGTGGAAAGGCTCTAGGGTTATATTGTTTTTGTGAAAAGCCAATTTTTCCCTACTACAAAGGAATACATTTTAATTAACTATCACGGTGGTTGTTGAACATTGATAATGGTTGACATCATTCTCAATCCCAAATAATAACATCATTAAAACCCAACAAAATTAATTAGAGTAACATGATGAGATTCACATGATAATCCAAGCACTAGATACTCAAGATGTCCATAACCGGGGACATGGCTAATCATGATTAGTTTATACACTCTATAGAGGTTTGCACACTTTTCCCCACAAGACTCGATCTCCTCCGTTGGGATTCTCGCACTACATGGTGTTTGAGAAACGGATGACCGAGACATAGTCTTTCAGAAGCGCTAGCACCTTGCGATCGGGTAGACCGTTACACCTACTTTCCCCTACATCTGCTAGTCTACCACTCTAAGAGTTCGCACGACTTAATCAACTATGCTAGAGCCCATAGTAGCTTGTGGCTGCACACGGAAGTTTCTAGTATGAATAATCTCATGATCCATTTGAGCCTAGGTGGCGGTCCATAAAGAAAAACAGGCAATCACTGGAATACCCAGGTGCCTAAACAGGCAATTGCTGGAATACACAGGTGCCTCAATCCACCCAGATGTGTATTTAAGTTGCCACCTTAAGTTGAACCATTAATTAACAATGTCACATCTGTCATGGATTTCACTCACCCAAACCATGTCTACGAGCATAGCATAGCAATATAAGCAATTCGGATAAGTAACCCCCAAGGGTTTGAATGTAATAGAGCAATAGGTTCTACCTTATCAACTACTTCCCAACCCACATGTTAAAATCACATCCTAACCATGCAATGTTTGAGGATTGGAACTAATGCATAAAAACTGGGTGATAAAGGGGTATCATCAAAGTGTGAACTTTCCTGCAATGTTGACGCAGATGATTCGCACTCAAAACTCTTGATAGTTCTACACGTCACACTCCGGTCAATCTATCGGAAGCAAGCAATAGTAACCACACATAAGCAATCACTCAAAGATTGGAGAGAACAAAGAAAACAATTCGGAAAACGTCAAAACCAAGCAAATAACTCTTGCTACATCAAAACAATTTCTAACAGTACCAAAATTAAGTGAATTTGGCCTTATCAGAAAGTTTAGGTCAAGAGCTTCGATTTGCAAAAATAATCAACTGAATCAGAGTTACGAAACTCAAGTTATCTTCAAAAGAAGTTTGAATATGAATCTGAACAAAATTCGAAATTTGAAAATTTCAAAAAGTTGATGTGACAGGTTCACTGGATAGGTGAAAACAAGACGAAGTTATAGGCGCTGGTTTCATCTAATTTGGATAAACGAGTGAAAAGTTATGGCTATTTGAAAAATCTGGGCCAAACTGTTTTACGAAAGAGAAATAGCTACGGTTAAGGTCTAACGTATAAATACGTAGACTAATTGATAATCTAATTATTCTATCGTATTAGTCTAAAAATAATAAACTACGAAAGTATAAGAAGAATAAAACAAAGAAAGATACCTTTATAAGGCAGAGAAAAGACGACTTTGGAGAGAAGAGACAATTTCCAGAAGTCGCGCCGGAGAGGAGAAATATATTTTTCTTAAATAAATCTAGTCAAACCAAAATATTGATTTAACCCAAATCGGATGATTTTTGGAGACTCTATGGGTCTATATTTATTGGTGGAAAAGAGGCCTTAGAGGTCAAAGGGTAGGCAATGTGGGACTAAACGTAGACGAAAATATACGAAACAGAGATGGGAGGTGCGCCATGGGCCAAAAGGCAGGTTCGGCCGGCCGCGCACACTGTAAAATATTTTTTTTTAGCAATAGAAAAGAAAAGAAAAATTATGGAAAAAAATATGGGGAAGGAATATGGCCGCCTGGGCCTGTCCCATATAGGATAAAGAAAAAGAAAAGATGGGGTGCCCGCTGGTACTATGATGCGCAAGTGGGCGACAGTTAGTTTCACGCGCGCACGCAATTTTTGTTATTTGTTTTTCTAAACAGAAAGCGATAAACTGAAAAACGAAAATAGAACTAAAATTTATATAGGCATATTATATATCAAAATTTTTAGAAAAAGATTTTCTACAAGATGAACATCTTCCTAGCATTAAATAAAATTCACACAAATTCAGATAATTCAAAGAGTGCTACTGGTCTAATAAAATCCAATAAAAATCATTATAAAAATACCAAAATTAATTCAAATTTATTTCTCTCCAAATTTCTGATGTAGGGAATCATGTTACCCTATTTTCCGTATATTTTATTTTTGGAGAAAAATAATTTGAATAAAACCCAAATAACTCCAAATTGAAAATAATTTCAAAAGGATTTTAAATTTTGATCCTTTTAAACTCCCAACTCATATTTCATATAATTTGAAGAAGTCATTTTATCTTCTCTCATGAAAATCATGGAGTTGCTTGAAGTTTCTGAATTAAAAATATTTCCAAATGAAATTTAAATCTTTTCAAAACCCTTTTCATTTATTTAAATGGAAGAAGTCATGTCATCTTCTCTCAAGGGTTTTGTATTTGAAAAGAATTTGAATTCACGAAGATCATAAATACAAAAATGGAAGTTTGGGAAAGTCCTTTTATTCCCTCTCATTTAACTTTCAAAAAGTTTGAATTCACTCACTTTCAGTCAATCAATCAAACAATCAATCAAATCTATCTATTTAATATAACATTCCAAAATTTAGAATTTTGGGATGTTACACATGACATAATAGTGCTATTGTTTTGCATGTCAATTTATTGTCGTTGGTTCAATGAGGCAATGTTTTGCGTATTGTCCATCATGAATTTGATGCTATTGTTTGAGTAATATGCTAATGTCTTCCAATCCTTTCTCACTAGGCTAACGAAGGTTTCACCTTGTTCCTACTTGTGCAAACAGGGATCATGTTGTGCTAATCATACATTTTAGTGGAACTACACAAGGCAATACAATGAACTGTATCCCAGCCAGTGCTTTAACTCTGCTGGAAGTTCTTGATAACCTTTCGATATAATCTTAGCACTGGTAAACAAGAGTGATTTCAACCATACATTTGAAGTGCACAAAAATATATACTATTGTGTGATTCCAGTGAGTGCTTTATCATCTCTTATGGGACTACATGAATAAGCTTTTTTCTCAGGTTGGTACGGGCCTAAGGCCTTCATCCATATTAGTTTGCTGTCATCTCTATTTGTATCATGCTACTGTCATGAGAAACTCCTTTATCTTTGCACGTTAAAGTTTTGCAACCTATGATAAATGGCAATGCTTTGAGTGTTGAGTTGAGCTAATTGGCACTGATTAAATAAACTAATACGTCTCTTTAAGCAAGACTACTATGTTGCTAACTTTACCCATTAAGATAATGAGGGTGCTTCTATTTGTTAGTGTGTGTTTCATCAACTAGTCCCACTATTACAGTAATCTCACTCTCTCAATATATGTGGCAACAGGGATACTCGATTTTGGTGGAACTGCCCAAAAACTTTGGGTGCTTCATTGCCTCGACAGCTTCCGTCCTTTCCCGTCAGTCGCTAATCTCCGCTTGCTTTCTTCCTTTGCTGTCAGTCGCTTGGCTTATCTCGGCTTCCAGTCAAAGGAAATAGTAATTGATTTGCTACCTCACATAGGTTGGTACTGGTCTTTATCCTAATTATTGTGCCTGTCATATGTATTGGTAATTTGGTATTGTGCTACTATTTGCCGATTTCATAAAGGAGTAATTTGGAGCCTGAACTCGCAGGCAAATCATTACATCAGGTGATTTCAGTAGAACTGCACAAAATGATCAGATGGACAGGTACTTATGCTGCTGCTATGTACTCCAAAGTTCACTCAGACAAGCATCGATGTTGACAAGAAGTGCCTATATTCATTCGAGTATCAACCGGCGTCAACCAATTGTCAAACTCCAAGTATTAGGAGAGTGAATGCCAAAAATATTGCTTGGTGCATAGCCCAGAAAAACGCAGTCCAGTCTTTGGTCCCAACTTGTGCCTTTTGGTTATCAGCACATATGGTCGCGAACTATATGGCATGGAGTCTAAAGATTCCAGACAAGTTGGTTGACACGTATATTCATCTGGCACTTAATCAGTCTACATGCCAAGGATGCTCCATTTCAGTTGAACTGCACAAAAAATTTGGGTGGTTCATTTTCTCAACCGCCTCCTTTCTCGTATGCAATGTAGAATTTTGGCGAGATACAGGACCAAGATGAGCCAGTAAAATAGTTGGATGAAAGTAGTGGCCAAGTTTCTCAAACCTCCCTCGGCACGAGGCCACTATTTGAGGATAAACCTACAAGCAAAGTTCAGATTGTCTATGCTGGCTCTTATGTACTCGAAAGTTTACTCGTACAAGAACTATTTTTAGCAAGAAGTACCTCCGATTGAACACCATTTACCAGTCTGTACCCAAGGTAATTAAAGTTAGTCCATGGATCATATTGTGATCTCAATCATTTTGATGCATAAACATACTGAACATGTGTATATCTGAATCTTTTTGTGAATTATGTATGAATATTGTCGTGTGATCTATCAATCATTTGGATGCATAGATATGCTGAGCTTGTGTATATATGAATCTTTTGAGTTGTTGATAGTGAATGTTGGTTATGAATATGAACGTGTCCTGTGAATCTGAGTTTGATATGAATGTTTACCTTTTCTGTTGTATTTGTGTGTGAACTTGTTAGTATGCCTACTGTGGGGTATAAAATGCAGGTCTCTTATAAAAGTAATGCTGTGTCTAATTTATGTTTTCCCTTCTACCACATTATATATACTAGCATAAGGGCCCGTGCGTTGCATCGGGAAAAAAATATGGCATACAATTACGTTCTATTCTTCTTTACCGGGTCTGTCATTACATGTGCTCCGGTGTAATAACATCATAAATTACCAAACTGCCTTAGGATTTTTTGTCTCAGGCACCACGATGAGAATGATTGACAATATGGGCATCACCAGCCTGAAGAAAGTTGTTGCTGTTATGACCGGCATGGCCAAGAGGATATATGATGCGCACTGACGTCCAACAACAACATTTCTCAGGGTTTTGGTTTTTTTTCTTCTGAACCAGTGCTATATTTGATTATTTGGCACAAAAAAGTTGTAATTCTTTCACTCCAACTATGGCCAACATGGCTCGTCATTCTTCCAGAAGATGTCCCTTATGATATTTTTTCAGAAAAAAGGAGTGCATTATCTCCTTGCTGTCGTCTAACTGAAGGAAACTGAATGTGAAAATTTAAGAGTATACAGACTGACCCACTCGGAGTGCATACAAAAATATTTTTATCCAACTCGTCAGTGCCAACAGTGTACCTCCAATGTCCATCTGCATCTACACGGCTAGGTCTAATCTTAAGCAAGAATGAAACTACCAAGCAAACTGAGATAACATCATGTAGCCGACCCCGGGCAGCAGGTGGTCAGGGATCATCAGCAGAGAAACACGAAGTCGGCTGACGACCGCTGAGCATGGCCAGGCCCATCTCGCTCTGGTGGCTGCCGTGGTGGCTCCCAGGCCTCTCCGTGGCTCCTCCACTCCGAGTCCACAGCCCGACCTCGGCATTCCGCCTCCATCCTCCTCCGCCCTCTGTCTCGCGTGCTCCTCCACACCTCCCTCTCCAAGCCGACGGATCCGACCTTCCCCTCACTTGATCCGGTCCACCAAGAGCCTCAAGCCACCCTGCCGCCGCGCTCGTGTCCATGTCATCCGTGTTGTAGAGGTGGCCAGCGTGTGGAACTGGCTGCGTCGCTGGCATCTGTGCGCTGCTCCTCCACTTCCTCACCCCGGCGAGCGCCGGACTAAACAGCTTTGCGCCGGACTGCCGTTTTGTTGTACAATTTCCCTTCGTTCTCTTTCTGTTGTTGATTCAAGAGGCTTGTTATTGATATGCAATTTTCCAGGTATATAAACTAGTAGACTTTCATGTAAGAAATCGAGGTGGGATTACTCCGAGTACATGTGTGAAAATCAGGTAAGGTACAGATACAGAAGCGTGCATGCAGGCCGAAACATGCGTGCAGGCCCAATAAGAGAATGTGGATGTGGACCAATTGGATGGATAAAGTTTTTAGTACCGCCTTGCAGCAATTGGACGGACTGTCGATCAAAACTGACGGAAAAAAACTGAAAGCGTAAATTCACGGAAAGAAGCGTATTGTGACGGTGAACCCAAATAGTCAATGTGTGCTTTATTATTAAGGAAAGATTTATATAATTACTATTATCGTATATTTTATAGAGACTTATATATACATTATAAAAACATCCCATGTGTTATTAACTTATAAAAGTAAATGTTTAACGGAAGTTGGCAAGGAAAATCCTGGTTGTTTTTGACTCACAGGCAAGGAAAATCCTGGTGATTGCGTACAAAAGCTTGCGAAGATTTTAAGGACCAATTTAATAATAACGTGCTCATTTTTATTTTCAGCAATAACTCGCTAATTTATTAATTATATATATAATGTGCCTCTCCAGTTTATTCTTTGATATTAATTGCTCCTTCTAACATAACATTATATATATAACAAGCCCACCTAATACGTGTATTTCAAGGAAGTGCAAATGGGCTGGGATTTCTTAGAAAATATAAATGGGCCTGATTGACGCGAAATTATTTGTTCACCCAGCCCAGCAAATGGACTGTACATTCTAGAAAACATAGGTTAAATATATGCCACATTTTTGCAGGCTGACATGTGGGCCAATAGGTTGAAGCCTACGCAGGGCGTTGTCAACTTGGTCGACAAATGATTGTGTCATCCACAGCCATTGGATTTATATCCAACTGCTGGCATGCACCTTCAATCTCTTGTCTTCTCCCTCCAGCGTTGCCGGGACCGCCTAGTCCGGCCTCCGGCGGCTAGCGGCTCTGCTTAGCACGCATCGCTGCGAAGTGCTACCCCACCGTCGGCCAAGCTATCCCTCCACCCCTCGACACATCCTATTATTATCCACAGACTACAGCCCCACGCCGCAACAGAACCAGTTATAACCCTTCTCCTCCTCTCAATCTGCGACTACACTGCCGCATTTTCCCATCTCCGAGTCGTTCCCGTCCGGGGCCTCGGCGTCGTCCACCGCCTCGCTGCGTTCGGTGCGGTGTGGTCAACAAACGAGAGTCATCGGAAGAGGAGTGTACATGGAGAGCCTGACGGCTGGGACCCACGAGGTCCATGGTCCCACGCAAGGAAAGTTCCTCCTTATTAAGCGGAAAAAATGATTCCTCCACCTGACAGCTGGGACCCACCGGCTGTATCTTCACACGGAAGGAAGTGCCTCCTTGTTTTGCGAAAAAAATTATTCATCCCGTTGACAGCTGGGACCCGTCAGATTTGGTGACTGACTTGTGGGCCTACTAAGCAGACGTGTACGCACGACTTTGTCAACTTAATCAACAAATGATTCTAGCAGCTGGACCGTTGGATGTTAATCCAACAGCCGTGCTCCTTCTTCAACCTCTGTTCTTGCTCCTGTCTCCCGTGGGCGGCACCGCGGCTGTGCTGCCGAGCACCCGAACTAGTGAAGTTTCCCACTCCTCTCCATCTGCGACTCCACTGTCCCGTCTTCCTCATCTCCGGGTCGTTCCAGTCTGGGTGCGCTCGGCACGGTGTGGTCAACATGGTCAACAACCGAGAGTCATCGGAAGATGACTGTACGTGAGAGGCTGACAGTGGGGACGCACCACGCCCATGGACGCATGCATGCAACAGAATGCGGCGAGGTCAACGTGGTCAAGGAACGACTTCCATCGGAAGTATACTGTACGTGGAGAGTCTCAGCTGGGTCCACGGCCACAGCAAGTAAGTGCCTCCTTATTACGTGGAAAATAATGATTCCTCCAACTGACAGCAGGGACCCACTGGACGGACCACCGTATTTTGTGAAAAAAACGTTTTCCCCCTGGCTGCTGGGACCCACATGACGGGCCACCGTATTTCGCGAAAAAAACGTTCCCCCCGCTGTCAGCTCGGACCCACTGGAAGTGCCTCCTTATTACGCACAAAAAAATGAATACTCCTCCGGCTACCTGGGACCCACCTTGGTGGGAGGCTGACTTGTGGGCCTACTGAGTTGACGGGGACAAAGGGCTTTGTCAATTTAGTCAATATGAACGATTCTAGCTCCAGTGACCGTACGATGTCCATCCAACGGCCGTAGTGCTTCTTCAACCTCTGGTCTTCTTGCTCCAGCCGCCCAAAGCAGCGCCGGTCATGCCGCATGCTCCTGCCTCCCGTGGCCGGCTGTGCTGCCACGGAGGCCTCACCGCCCCTACTATTCCCACCGCTGGCCTGCCCTGCGGCGATGGCAACCTCACACCGCAGCCGAACCAGTGAACCCTTGTACTCCTCTCCGCGCGGGCTTCCACTGCCGTGTCTTCCCCGGCACCGCGTCGTCCCCTTCCTAGGCCTCGCCGTCGTCCACCGCCGTGGTGCTCTCCGCGCGGCATGGTCAACGTGGTCAAGGAACGACTTCCATCGGAAGAGTACTGTACATGGAGAGGTTGACAGCTGGGTCCACGGCCACAACCTAGTTTTTTTGTGATTTGCCAAGTAAGTCGCTTTGTCAGGCCTGTTGGGCTGCAAATCTTTCAAGACGAGGAGAACTTTCATTCGGCTGGCCAAGAAAATGGCCCATCAGTAATGAGAAATGGGATGTACATTTTTAAAACACATCAAATCGGCAATTAGTTTCAAATATTATTTTTTTTCATTTCGAGATTTTAAATTACATTAACTTTTATGTGTGGAGAATTTGTTGGATTTTATATTGATATACATTTATTTTTAAAATCAGTTTGAATGTGAGTCGAAATTTCGGGATTAAAAATAGTTCGGACCACACCGAAATATGCAAAATTTCGTATAATTTTTTAACCGTGGCCACAATATGGGCTGTAATGCTAACAAAAAGAATATGTGCTCCAAAAAAACCTTAATAATTAGCAAATGGGCTGTAAATTATTAGAAATAATGGCAGATGGGTTGTATGTTGTTTTCCACAGATTTGAGCCGTCGTGCTTCTTCAATCTCTGCTCTTCCTGCTCCAGCCGCTCAAACAAGCGCCGGCGGGACTGCCTGCTCCCTCCTCCCCGCGGCCGGCTGTGCTGCCGCGTAGGCCTCACCGCCCAACCATACTCCCATCGCTGGCCTAGCCATCCCTCTACTCACCCACACCTGTTGGTATTCTCCGGCGACGGAAGACGAACCAATAAACCCTCGTACAGTCGTACTCCCCTCCGTGTGGGAAACAATTGTCGAGTCTTCCCTGCCTCCATGTCGTTCCCTTCCTAGGCCTCGCCGTCTTCCACCACCCTGGTGCTCTCGGCGCGGCCTGGTCAACGTGGTCAACGACCGACATGCATCTGAAGTGGACTGTATGTGGAGAGGCCGACAGCTGGGTCCACGGCCGCACGCAAGGAAATGCCTCCTTATTACGCGCAAAATAATGATTCCTCCACCTGACATCAGGGACCCACCGAAAGGGCCTCTCTATTTCACGAAAAAAACATTACCGCCACTGACAGCTCAGACCCACCAGCTATATCTTCGCACGCAAAGAAGTGCCTCCTTATTATGCACAAAAAAATGAATACTCCCCCTATTAGCTGGGAACGAGTATAGTGGCAGGCTGACTTGTGGGCCTACTAAGTTGACGGGGACGGAGGGCTTTGTCAACTTAGTCAATATGCACGATTCTAGCTCAAGTGACCGTACGATGTCCATCCAACGGTCGTAGTGCTTCTTCAACCTCTGGTCTTCTTGCTCCAGCGGCCCAAATCAGCTTCGGTCGTGCCTCGTGCTCCTGCCTCCTGTGGCCGGCTGCAATGCACCGCTGGCCAGGCCATCCCTCTACTCACCCACACCCCCTGTTATTCTGTGGCAACGGCAGCCTCACACCGCAGCGAACCAGTGAACCATCGTACTCCTCAACGCGTGGGCATCCACTGCCGCGTCTTCCCCGGCTCCGCGTCGTCCCCTTCCTAGTCCTCGTCGTCGTCCACCGCCCTGGTGCTCTCGGCGCGGCGTGGTCAACGTGGCCAAGGAACGGCTTCCATCGGACGTGGACTGTACGTGGAGAGGCTGACAGCTGGGTCCACGGCCGCAACAAGGAAGTGCCTCCTTATTACGTGCAAAATAATTATTCCTCGGCTCTGCGTCGTCCCCTTCCTAGGCCTCGCCGTCGTCCACTACAAGAAATATGTCAACTTATGACCCTCACTATTGGTCTTTGAAAGGTCATGGTTTTTCATTTGCGACCTTTTTGTGACCAAAACCAGAAGGTCAAAAGTTGGCGGTCGTAAACTGAAATTAGTGACCTTCTGTAAAAGGTCGTTGGTTCCACGACCAAATGTTTAGTCACTAGCAACCTCCTCAGGCGGCCACGTAGGCATCCAGCGTGGCAAGCTGATGTGGCACAAGAATCAGCCCGGTCCGATTCGGTGTTTTACATGGGCCAAGCCCAACAATTCAACCCATTTAGTATATTTTTTTTTGTTAATTTTTGTCAGCTACATGGGCCAAGCCCAATTGGTCAACCCATCAATTTTTATGCACGTTTGGCCTTTCAAGAATATATGTACAATTTTGTGCAGCCCATTTCTGGTTTATATTCAGCCTTTTTATACATTCAAATAATAATTCAATCCTGGAGTTGGTCCAGTACTCTTTTCAGCCCATTCACATGTTCATACATATGATCCTCCTTTTCAACAATTTTTTGCAAATAATTTCATATTTCAGCACTAAATATGTTTACATCACAGGCCATAAAGCCCTACAAAATAGTATCACTTGTTCCTATACAAAACTATCAAATGATACGTACAGCAAAATAGAATACAAAAAATTTAGTTCAACAAAAATAAGTTTTCTTCCTCTTCCATCTTCCAGAACACATAACACCTGTGAAAATAGCCATAACAAGAATGGAAGGATCAGCCATTAAAAGCATATTGAATACAAGGGAAACAATCAAACTAAAGAAATGAAAGGCACACACTGTGAAAATTTTGACAGCACAAATATTTTTTATATTACCATAACAAACATAAATGTAATCTGATTACTAAAAACAATGGACAGAACATCTATCGTGAATGATAGCATGCAATATATATGATCAATCTGGGGGTTCTACAAAACATTAAGATAAGAAAGAAGTTCTTCCCTGGACTGGTTAGTTTTAGAAGCTCTAGCGTAAAATCGACTCCAGGAAAGATTGACAATCCAATTCACAGATATAGAGAAAAGTAATACTTAAAAACGGGAAAATGTCTAAACAGCAAGATAGCTGCACGTTATATAGCGTCATTTTATTTCACTGCTCCATGGATGGAGCTTACAATACAATAACCACTTAGACGCACTAATGCGGATTAAAGCGATATGCATGTTTTGTGCCTATTGGTTTAGGTACATCTATTCTGGATACCAATGTTTATCTCCTTAGACCTTAGGCATTCCATCAAACTGGTATGCTACAATGAACTGAATAATTCAAGGAATCACCTAGTAGTGGCAAGAATATACAATTGTACAAATGCAGTGCAAAAAGATAACTACGCAACAGTAACTTCCTAGAGCAAGCAATGTAAAAAGATGTGAATCTCAAATCTATAGCAGCTGTAGTGGTTCAATATAGTTCATGAAATATAATTTAAAGGAGAGAAGACTGCCTTTATATGATTTTGGTTACTAGTAATTGTCAGTACGATTGCATTAGTGTGTCAAGACGCCAAACAATTTATGCTGTCGTGCCAACAATTTATGCTACAAGCCAACAATATATAAGCCCGTGCCAGTGCTGCTGCTCCGCCGCTCTGCTCCTTGTGCTGCCGCCAGAGCTCCCCCGATGGCCTGGAAGAAGAATACTGTTAACTAAATATTGTTGCACTGAGTATTGATCCTAGTGTTAACTGACTATTGATCCCTAGTGTTGACTGGATCTGCATCTAAACTGAATATTGATCCTAGAAATTGCTTGCACATAATCCTTGGAGATTTATACTGGATTAATACATTTGTTTTAGTATAGTGGAGTCCTTAAACAAGCAATGATATTTTATCAGTGTTGAACAAGCAACTCCAGTATAAATTTGAACAAGCAATGGTATTTGTCAATGTTGGAGATACAGTTAAAATTGTAATAACAAAGAATGATTGAGTGCATTGGAGATACAGTCAAACATTTGTTCTTGAATAAGCAATGATACTTCTGTAATTCAGTAACAAAGCTTACAATTTCATTAATAATTCGACAGGAGGAAATTTCAGTAAGGAATTCACAGGGAAAATTTCAATAACAGCTAGCATAAGTGTACAATAAAAACACTCGAGCAAAACAAACACTCGAGCAAATAAAAACAAGATGTTTGATCTTGCTAAAGAAAACAGATACGCAGAGGAACCAGGAAATACAGTAAAGAGGCTGCTGCCACAGCCTGAAGCTCTGAAACTGTTTGAGACATGAGATTCAGCATGCATGTCGACAGTACAGCCAACACTGGGTAGGCCGACGCATTCTCCCCTCTCTCTCTCAAATGTCCCAATCAAATGTCTCTCCAATGATGGATCCCCTTCATCATCTAGACCTCTACCAAATCCGCCCGAGTCCCACGGCTTATGGAATACAGATCGAAGAGCTCGAGCAAGGTGATTGGAGCGGAGCAGGGGAAAAGGGAAGGGAAGGGAGGGAGCGTTACCTTGCCGCGCGTCGCCGGTCGGTCTCGCCTCACCGCCGTGGGGAGCGAGGCAGCAGAGGGAGGCAGTCCTGTCTGAATCAATCAGGGGAGGAGGTGTGAGATGTGAGATCAAGAAAGGAGGGATTGGAAGAAGAAGAAACCCAGAACAGAGGTGATTCGGATTCGTTACCAAGATCTTCACTCCACAGAGGCGATGAGAGTCGGCGAGGTAGAGGCGGAGGAATGGCTCGTAGATGCCATGTACCACGGAGGCGGAGGAAGGGCCCCGCCACTCCGCCCCTAACTCCTCCTTCATCTGCCGCTGCACGGGTGTGGTTGTAGAAGATGGCGGTGGCAGATCTGGGCACCGCCTAAGCAGCTTGGGAAGGGGAGAGGGTGGGGGCGGCAGCGGTGCACCGACGCTAGAAAGCCCGGGGTTGGAGAAGAGGAGGCCCGCGACGGCGGGGTTGGGGGAGAGGAGTTGGTCCACAGCGAGGCTTGGGTTGGGTTCGGCCCCGTGGCGGAAGCCGGCGAGCGAGGCCTCAGGGACGGGGTGGGTCGGCGGGCAGAGGAAGAGCGGTGGTGGCGCGCGGGCCCGGGCGGCTGGATCATCTTGAGGTAGGTGGCAGCGGCGGCGAAGGGTGGATCTGAATCGGGGGAGAGGGGTCCGACGGAGGAGTGGAGTTAGGGTTTGGTCTGCGGCTGGGTGGGTGGATGGATGGATGGTTGGATGTGTGCCATGTCATCAATCCATGGCACAAACATCTCCACCAATGATAATTAAGCTTATGCAAATGCGTTTTTTTCTTTTTGTTTCACTTTTTTGTTTTCATCTATGTGATGAACCTATCAAATATTAGTTACAAAGTTGGACCACAGCAATTTTCGAACATATTTGACCGTATTTATGTACAGTTGACCAAATGGTTTCCTCTTTAAAGTATTCCGTCCACCTCTCGTCCATTTTTCGAGTGTCGAAAATGAGTTTTTTTTTGAAGAACCTAGCAAATGTTTGTTGCAAATTTGAACCAAATCAATTTCCAAAAATGTTGTGCACAAGGGTGCATAGTGGAATGGAAAACAATGTTTCCTAAGGAAGTTTTCATTTCCTTTGGACGAAAAAATCATTTTTCATTTTTTGAGTGCCCAAAATGAGATTTTTTGTGAAGAACCTACCAAATAATTTTTGCCAAATTGGACCAAATCAATTTTATAAAATATTAGGCCATATTTAATGCACAATTTCCCAAATGGTTGGGTGTCAAAAGTTTTGATCCACCTCTGGTGAAAAAGACAAATTTCTGCCGATTCAGTAGGAAGCGGGTCAAATTTGAACTGCAGCTACCTCATAGTTTGCTATTTATTTTTTCCAAAAATCATTTCTATGTACAAAAGTATCTATTTAATCAGAGAAACACCAAAAAATTCCAAGATTCAACCACTAGCTATGAACGATCATGCCCGCCATTTTGACCGCATTTTGAAACGGGCATAAAAAATTCAAAAAAATCAAAAAATTGGAAAACCTTCGCATTGTGTCATTATATATGAACAAGTTGCCGGGAAAAATAATAAACTTGTAATACGGAAATTATTTTAAAAAGTGTTCTCAGAAATGAGCTATCAAGCGTGAAGATTCATGGCTTTCAAGCCAAATGATCAATCTTATAGCCACATTCATGGCATAGTTTGTTCAAATGATCTCATATTGTGCACAAGGGTGCATCTTGGAATTCCAAACAATGTTTCCTAAGGGATTTTTCATTTTCTTTGCACGGAAAATTCATTTTCCATTTTCCGAGTGCCCAAATTGAGTTCTTTTTGTGAAGGACCTACCATATATTTGTTACAAAATTGGACCAAATCATTTTTCTAAAATACTAGGCCATATTTGATTCACAATTGACCAAATGGTTGGGTGTCAAAAGTTTTGATCCACCTCTGGTGAAAAAGACAAATTCCCGCTAATTCAGTAGGAAGCGGGTCAAATTTGAACTGCAGCTGTCTCATAGTTTGCTCTTTATTTTTTCCAAAAATCATTTCTAGGTACATAAGTATCTATTTAATCAGAGAAACACCAAAAAAATTGCAAGATTCAACCACTAGCTAGGAACGGTCATGCCCGCCATTTTGACCGCATTTTGAAACGGGCATAAAAAATTCAAAAAAATCAAAAAATTGGGAAACCTTCGCATTTTGTCATTATATGTGATCAAGTTTCCAGGAAAAATAATAAACTTGTAATAAGACAATTATTTTAAAAAGGTGTTGTCAGAAATGAGCTATCACGCGTGAAGATTCAGGGTTTTCAAGCCAAATGATCAATCTTATGGCCACATTCATGGCATAGTTTGTTCAAATGATCTCATATTGTGCACAAGGGTGCTTCTTGGAATTCCAAACAATGTTGCCTAAGGGAGTTTTTATTTTCTTTGCACGGAAAATTCATTTTCCATTTTCCGAGTGCCCAAATTGAGTTCTTTTTGTGAAGGACCTACCATATATTGGTTGCAAAATTGGACCAAATCAATTTTCTAAAATACTAGGCCATATTTAATGCACAATTGACAAAATGGTTGGGTGTCAAAAGTTTTGATCCACCTCTGGTGAAAAAGACAAAAACCCCGTTGATTCAGGAGGAAGCGGGTCAAATTTGAACTACAGTTGCCTTATTGTTTGCTTTTTATTTTTTTTCCAAATATCATTTCTAGTTACATAAGTATCTATTTAAGCATAAATACATGGTTTGGTGGTGATACATCGAGGTTTGGATGGTGGCCCAGGGCCCCAACTCCAAAGCGCGTGAACTCGCATGCTTGGTGCGTGGTCACCGCGTGACCTTGGTGTTGACATGCGTTCTGGGAGGTCTAGGCATGTCTAGTGGGTTGGGTACTCCCCAGGTAGGTGCTAGGAAGAAAATTACAACAGAAGAATCTCACGAGGAGACCGACCTATGCTCAAAGATGAATTAGCAGCCAAGTGTTTGATTGGCAGTACGGAAAATGCACATGGCCAATGGGCGTGAGTTTTGGCTGAGGATGATCATCTACTAAGAAGAATGTCTTCACAAATTTTCGGATCAAAAGGAGGATCCTAGGTGGTACTAGCTTTGCAAAGTACCACACTGGACAGAAATATGAATGTTGAAGTTGGGCTCAAAATAATGAATGGATTGAGCCGAAATTTGGTGGAGGATGGTTATTTGGGCATTGGAAAGCACCGTAGAAAATTAATACCATTTGGACATGCCAAAGTGGTACTTCCTTCACAATGCTCTTCTATGGACAGAAACTTGGGAAAACTAGTGAGAGAAATTGGATGAATGAAATGAGCTCAAATTTGGTGTAGGTAAGTTACATAGGTATGGTCATGCGCTGGTAGATTTTTAGATCATTTGGGTAAGCCTAGCTAGTCCTTACTTCACAAAGCTTCTCTCGAGGTAGAAACTTTGGAAATTTCCTGAGAAAGATTTACTAGGAAAATGGAGCTGAATATTATCATGTGGCAATGATTTGGGTATGGAAGAGTGCCCAAAGAGTTTCAGGGTAATAGGAGGGGTCTAGATAACACTTGCTTTGCAACGTGCCACTCTCGCCATAAAATATAAATTGAACCTGGGCTCACATAGATGATTTGACTGAGCTGCAATTTGGAGGACGGTGATAATTTGGGCATATGAAGGAACTGTATAAATTTCATGTCATTTGGATATATAAAAAAGGTACTTCCTTCACAATGCTTCTAGGTGGACAAAAACTTTGGAAATTTGCCGAGGAAGATGTGCTAGGCAAATGGAGCTGAATTTTGTCATGCGGCAATTATTTGGATAGGAAAGAGTGACCAAGAATTCTGAGGGCAATCAAGAATATATAAATAGCACTTCCTTCATAAAGTGATGTTGTGAACGGAATAGGAAAATGAATATTGTTGAATTATTTTTGAACTAGGCAAGAAAGGATTTTTACATATTTGATGAAGATATGACCCAAAGAATTTATGAGATTTTTTGGGAATTTTCAGAATCACAGAAATATAGGTTGCTTCACAACCTAGGGCAAAAATTGACACATGGACATGACACATAGGCAAAACTGATGAGGTGGCGCCAAGTCATACCAATCCACCACAATTTACAAGGTTATGACCATCTATATTGGTCATGATCAGCTAGAAATAAGGCAGCGGACTAGTGCTGTCTGCTTTATGACCATTTCGTGTAAAGAAATTACGACCTTTCTGACCAAAATGGTCGCAATGGTTTAGGGTTTGGAGCCCCCCCGAACAGGTTTTGACCAATTGGTCTAACATGGTCATAGATTTATGACCAATTCTTTCAGGGTCACTGACAGAAGGTCATAAGTTGACATATTTCTTGTAGTGGTCCACCGCCCTGGTGCTCTCGGCGCGGCGTGGTCAACGTGGTCAAGGAACGGCTTCCATCGGACGTGGACTTTACGTGGAGAGGCTGACAGCTGGGTCCACGGCCGCAGCAAGGAAGTGTCTCCTTATTACGTGCAAAATAATTATTCCTCCACCTGACAGCGGGGACCCACCGGACGGGCCATTGTATTTCGCGAAAAAACGTTTGCCCCTGACTGCTGGGACCCACCAGCTACATCTTCGCACACAAGGAAGTGTGTCGGGGAAAAAATGATTCGCCCCCCTGACTGCTGGGACCCACCAGCTACATCTTCGCAGGCAAGGAAGTGCCTGACAGTCGGGACCCACCTGGTCGAAGCGTACATAGCGTTGTCATTCTGGTCACGAACGTGTACGTACATATATATTGGTGCATATAGAGGCGCGCACGTGTCGTAGTAGAGGCACGTACGTGTCGTAGTATTGGCGCGCACGTAGCATGTACACGTACGTACAACGGCGAGGGTGCAAGAAAGAAAAAACGGCCACGTATGTGTACATACGGGCGGGGCCTCGAATGCCTACTCGCGCATATGTACGGCAGGGCTCGTGTACATGGCTGGGTCGAAACGGAGAAACAGCGTCGTCATCGTGTTCATGGGGCGGCAACGGAATGCGTCGTGTTCATGGGGAGGCAACGAAATGCGTCGTGTTCATGGGGAGGCAATGGAATGCGTCGTGTTCATAGGGAGGCAACGAAACGCATGGGAGCCAACCGGCTGGGTCGGAACGAAATGCGTCGTCGTGTTCACCAGGAGGGCTTGGACGGAACAGGCGATGGAAACGAGGCCTGGCATACCACACAACGGAGGAAACGGCCCTGTGTTTGACCGGCCACGTTCGAAACGGGATCCTGTTCATCGGGAGGGGTCTGGCGTACCGTAAAACGGATGAAACGGAACTCCTACGGTTGAAACGGGGTCCTGTTGATCGGGAGGGGTGTGGCGTACCGTAAAACGGGACTCCATGGGATACTGTTCATCTCCACCGTCGACCTCCTCCAGCCTCCACGGGCTACCGTCGACCTCCTCTAGCCTCCTAGGGCTCCTGTTCCTCCAACCTCCACCGCGTGCTACTCTACCGGCTACTGTTCAACCACCCCTCCATGGGCACCCCTCCACCATCTACTATTCATCCAGCCCTCCACACCACGGGGTCCTGTTCAACCACCCCTCCACGGGCACCCCTCCACCGTCCACTATTCATCCAGCCCTCCACCACACCATGGGGTCCTGTTCATCTAGAGGCAACGCCACCGCTCACTATTCATCCAACCCCCCCCCCCCGCAACGCTCACTGTTCATCCCAGAGGTAGCATCGATCGGCTTCAGTTAGCAGCAGTAGCGAAGGAATCGCTCGATCGGGTTCAGTTAACATCCATCGATCGATCGCTCGGGTTCTGTAACGCATAGCCTGCAGTGCAATCGCTCGGTTTCAGTTAGAGTCCAACGCCTCACTCGGGTTCAGTTAGAGCCAACGCCTCGCACACACGCGCGTACGTGTGCGAGAGAAACACGCATCGCTCGGCCCCCGACCTCCCACCGTAAGCGGGAACTCCCCGAAATTTTCCTCCCCCTCGCTTCTACCACGGTTTTTTCCGTCATGGACGGCCCAAAGAATGTCATTCAGCCGCGTCTCCGGCCCGCCCAGGACGAAAAGCCCATTTTCTGTCATGATTTTTTGTCATAGAAGTAGGAGCCCACCACATATATGATGATACCGGGTTTTGTCACAATTATCGTCATAGAAGTGTCATATGTATGACAAAAAAAAATTCATTCGGCCCAAAATGTCATGGATCTGTCTTTTTTTGTAGTGAAGGCAATCAATAAATAAATCATGCTCCGACTTCATCGCATAACGGTTCACCATACGTGCATGCTACGGGAATCACAAACTTCAACACAAGTATTTCTCAAATTCACAACTACTCAACTAGCATAACTCTAATATCACCATCTCCATATATCAAAACAATTATCAAGTATCAAACTTCTCTTAGTATTCAATGCACTTATATGAAAGTTTTTATTATGCCTAAAAGCAAATTTCCATGTTGTTCTAAAGGACTCTCAAAATAATATAAGTGAAGCATGAGAGATCGATTATTTCTATAAAATAAAACCACCACCGTGCTCTAAAATATATAAGTGAAGCACTAGAGCAAAAACTTTATAGCTCAAAAGATATAAGTGAAGCACATAGAGTATTCTAATAAATTCCGATTCATGTGTGTCTCTCTCAAAAGGTGTGTACAACAAGGATGATTGTGGTAAACTAAAAATCAAAGACTCAAATCGTACAAGACGCTCCAAGCAAAAGAACATATCATGTGGTGAATAAAAATATAGCTCCAAGTAAAGTTACCAATGAATGAAGACAAAAGAGGGGATGCCTTCCGGGGCATCCCCAAGATTAGGCTTTTTGGTGTCCTTCGATTTACCTTGGGGTGACTTGGGCATCCACAAGCTTCGGCTCTTGCCACTCCTTGTTCCATAATCCATCAAATATTTATCCAAAACTTGAAAACTTCACAACACAAAACTTAAATGAAAATATCGTGAGCTCCGTTAGCGAAAGAAAACAAAACATCACTTCAAGGTACTGTAATTAACTCATTATTAATTTATATTGTTGTTAAACCTATTGTATTACAACTTACTCTATGGTTTATAAACTCCATTACTAGCCATAGATTCATCAAAATAAGCAAACAACACATGAAAAACAGAATCTGTCAAAAACAGAACAGTCTGCAGTAATCTGTAACTAACGCACACTTCTGGAACCCCAAAAATTCTAAAATAAATTTCTGGACGTGAGGAATTTATCTATTAATCATCTTCAAAAATAATTAACTAAATATAACTCCAATAAAAAATGGCAGCAATTCTCGTGAGCGCTAAAGTTTCTGTTTTTTACAGCAAGATCAAAAAGGCTTTCCCCAAGTCTTCCCAACGGTTCTACTTGGCACAAACACTAATTAAACACAAAAAACACAACCAAAACATAGGCTAGATAAATTAATTATTGAATAACAGCAAGGAAAAATTTTGGGTTATCTCCCAACAAGCGCTTTTCCTTAAACCCATATAGCTAGGCATAAGATTTCAACGATGCTCTCATGAAAGACAAGAATTGAAGCACAAAGAGAGCATCATAAAACACATGACAAACACATCTAAGTCTAACATACTTCCTATGCATAGGCATCTTATAGGCAAACAAATTATCAAGGCAAGCAAAAACTAGCATATGCAAGGAAGCGGAAAGAAACAATAGCAATCTCAACATAACGAGAGGTAATTTAGTAACATGAAAATTTCTACCACCATATTTTCCTCTCTCATAATAATTACATGTAGGATCATAGTCAAATTCAAAAATATAGCTATCACAAAACACATTCATCATGGGGCTTAAATAAATTTTCCAAAATAGTGGGATTAACATTAACTAAAGTTGACACTCTTCCAAAATAGTGGGATTAACATTAACTAAAGTCATGACCTTTCCAAACCCACTTTTATCAAAAACTTCATCAGATTGAACATTCTACAAATATGTGGGATCTAAAGTTGACACTCTTCCAAACCCACTTTCAATATTATTGCAAGCATTATTATCAATCTCATATTCATCATGGGGCTTAAATAAATTTTCAAGATCAAAAGAAGAATCACCCCAATCATGATCATTGCAACAAGTAGTAGACATAGCAAAACTAGCATCCCCAAGCTTAGGGTTTTGCATATTATAAGCACAATTGACTTTAATAGAATTTATACTATCATCATTGCAATCATGCTTTCCACTCAAAGATCCATCATGAATCACTCCATAAAGTATTTCATCACAATTTCCAGATTCACGAATTTGAAGCAAAACTTCATAAAGATAATCTAGTGCACAGAACTCACTAGCAATTGGTTCATCATAATTGGATCTCTCAAAAATATTAGCAAGTGGATGAGGATCCATAGATCTTAGATTCTCTGTTTAGCAATAAATAAACAACTATTCCAACCAAACGAGCAAACGAGCCAAGTAAGACATCAAAGCAAATGGAAAGACAAACAGAAGAAGGGTGAATAAAACGGCAAGGGTGAAGTGGGGGAGAGGAAAACGAGAGGAAAATGGCAAATAATGTAATGCAAGGGATAAGAGTTTGTGATGGGTACTTGGTATGTCTTGAATTGGCGTAGATCTCCCCGGCAATGGCGCTAGAAATCCTTCTTGCTACCTCTTGAGCACTGCGTTGGTTTTCCCTTGAAGAGGAAAGGGTGATGCAGTAAAGCAGGGAAAGTATTTCCCTCAGTTTTTGAGAACCAAGGTATATCAATCCAGTAGGAGACCACGCGCAAGTCACCCTGTACCTACACAAATAAATAAGAACCTCGCAACCAACGCGATAAAGGAGTTGTCAATCCCTTCACGGCCACTTACAAGAGTGAGATATGATAGAGATATTAATAATAAGATAAATATTTTTGGTATTTTTATGATATAGATTGAAAGTAAAGATTGCAGATAAAATAGATTGGAAACTTGTATGATGGAGAATAGACCCGGGGGCCATAGGTTTCATTAGTGGCTTCTCTCAAGATAGCATAACACTGGTAGAAAAAGGGCCTGTTGTCCCGGTTCGTAAGGGCCTTTTGTCCCGGTTCCTGAACCGGGACTAAAGGGTCGGTACTAATGCCCTGTCCCTTTAGTCCCGGTTCAATCCAGAACCGGGACTGATGGGCCTCCATGTGGCCTGTGCGCAGAGCCCAGGTAGGAGACCCTTTGGTCCCGGTTGGTGGCACCAACCGGGACCAATAGGCATCCACGCGTCAGCATTTCTGTGGCTGGGGTTTTTGTTTTTTTTGAAGGGGGGGGTTTGGGGGTTTTGGGGGATTAATTTAGGTGTTTCATATATTGTGTTAGCTAGCTATAATTAATAGAGAGAAGTGTCCTCTCTTATGTCCGTGCTTGGTCGACGCTACGTACTATACATACGTATAGAGAGGACTAGACATGCTAGCTAGCTAGTAAGCAAACGAAGGAAACACAAGATCGTCATGAACATATATGCATACAGAGAGAAGTGATATCGACCACCTCTCCTTCTCTGAGAGATTGGTCAAACAACAAGTTCTCGTATATCTATCTGACACTACCGGCTACATATATACAATAATTATCTCTTACAAATATAATCATACGGACTCATGGTCCACATAGTATTCTCCGTCTTCAGCGATCACGTGATCAAGAAAGAATGCCACCAATTCCTCTTGAATTGCTCGCATGCGAGCTGGTGCTAGGACTTCATCCCGCTTCCGAAACATCTAATTTGAAGAAGGGGGTCAATACATATATATATATATATATATATATGAATGAATGAAACTCAACACAAATGATGGTAATAAAATAAAATTGTGAATGTTGTTATTTACGTACTTCATATTGTTCGTCAGTGTAGCCCCACTCACAGGTCGTGTGGCGGATGGACTCGCAAACGTAGTATCCACAGAAATCATTCCCTTGTTCCTGCCACAACCACTTTACAAGAAATAGAGGTCAATCAAACTGATAAGCAAGAATGCCAAATCAATAGGAGATGCGCGGAACATGCTACTATAGTACTTACTTTCGGGTGTCTAAATTACAGCTTCTTCGGGAGTCCTGGAGCTTTTTTGGAGAATTTTTTCCAAACCCTGCCAGACAAAGAAAACAATTACTTGATATATCAGGAAATGAACAAAGTTGCTGATATGGTGGATAATGATCGATTTAACTTACTTCTCGAGCATTTGAGTCATGTCCGCATAGTCCTGGGGATCTTTTCGTCTTGAGTCTAAGACGGTTACTAGTCCCTGCTCAAGCTTAATCTCTAGGAGAATATAGTGGTAACTGCACACACATGCATAACTCATCAATTACATTACTATATCCTTGACTAATATATAAGGGAAACCGAATACGCACAAGACAGTAACACTCACTTGAAGTTGTAAGGAAAGAGTATTATATCTTTGTTTTCATTTATTACCAACGATCGTAGCAAGTTGGCCTCGGTAGCTGCGGCATGAAATTTAACCTGAGTTGCATCTATGAGATATGTGTTAATGAACCCAATATCACCGACTTGTCTTTTCTTCAATTCGGCGATCTTCAATCTGCATAATATAGTGAGGATGATTATAAATAAATGCAACGAAAGAGCTGAGCTATATAGAGAGACTTAATGACAGAAGTAGTACTACTTA